>NW_021605170.1:464491-506955 GCF_004785775.1 Grammomys surdaster | reverse complement strand
GAGAGAGAGAGAGAGAGAGAGAGAGAGAGAGAGAGAGAGAGAGAGGCGCTACATGGAGAAATAAAATCCAAAGTCTTCCTTTGATTGGGAGCTGGGGGTGATGTTTAATGAGATAACATAACATGGTGCCCTTTGATCACATTTCATATCTGTAACTCTTGGTGCTAGTGGGGTATCTACAGTTTGGGTCCTGATTTGATGAAGTTAAGTTTAAGCTGCAAGAAAGAGATCAAGAGAGAAATAGAGCACAGGTGCTGTAGGGAGTCCTCACTCAGAAATGACAACCTCCAAAGTAGGATTGGTCAACTGGAACTGATAAAAATCAATGTTTGATGCTGGTGGCACACAACTTTAATCCCAGCAGTTAGGAGGCAGAGGCATACAGATTTCTGTAAGTTAAAGGCTAGTCTGTTCTACATCGTGTGTTTCAGGTGAGTTTTATTTTCTCTAGCACCCATGGACTCCACGGCAAACAGACAGATGTGTATTTAGGACGCTGGGTGACTACGTGACTACAGGTAGATAGGTGAGGGCTGAGCGCATGGGTAAGTGGTTAGAAGGATGAGTGGATGGATGGCAGGTAGATGAGTCAGTGAGTGGAGGAGTGCTGCTAGGCAGCACTGGTACCTGCCTATCCAAGGAGAAGCAACAACATAACTTTATAGCCAGAACGACAGGGTACAAGGCTCTGCAAGGTTCAAGGAATAACGAGGCTATGCCACAGCACAGCAAAAGCCTCAGAACAGAAATGAGTCAAAAGCTTAGCATCTCCAGAGATTTCTGCCCCGATCCTCACATGAGAGCGCCTGGATCTGTGCGCATGGTCTCACCCTTTCTTCTGTTTGTCATCTCCTAAATGTTACAGAAGGCCTGATCCAGGATATTATATATCCCCATCCCTTCCCTACGGTAGCTTCTCAGTGGGGGAAAGGGGGCTCCATTTAGCCGTGGAGCCAGACCAGGACACAATCCTTAGTACAAGACATGGTGAGGTTAAAATGTAGCTGGACATAATGGGGGTATGTCAAAAAGATGGAAGAGTAAAGGCGGGGGCTGGCATCGTAGCTCAGTGATAAAGCACCTGTCTGACATGCAAAAGGCCTTGGGGTTCTGTCCCCAGGATGGCAAGAGTGCAGAGAGGCTACTGTTTGTGACATACAAGAGGGGTATCAGGATTACTACTAAAACAGTGTCTCTAAAGTGAGGAGCTTTGTAGTTGATATCATGTATATTTCTACTGGAAAGATGATATTGCCTGGAAGTCCAGCACATCCATGTAGCTCAAGATCATGCCTCCTCATACATTGAATATTCAGGAAGGGTTAATGGGAATGGCTCTGAGGTGGAGAACATAGCATTATAATGGAGTGGTAATGAATGATAATGTTCACTTTAGGTTATCCAGAAAAGGGGATGGAAGGTTTGATTGTTTTAACCTTGTTCTGTGTGTCCTTCTCTAGAAGACTTCATCTGAAACAGTCTAGAGGAATGCAGAGGCATTTAAAGGGACAACAGGTTCCCCAATAAACAAAGCTGATTCACCCTATAAATTTCCCCCAGCTACCAAATGAATCTAGGCTGTCAGGGTCAAGGCTTCAGGAGATCTGGAGATGTTTGAGTTTTATAAAGGAGAGATGCAGATGATTGGGGAACAGCAGAATAGAAAGAGTCTTTGCTTAGACAATGGGCCTGGAGAAGTGGATCTTGGAGATGTCTTCTAGGCAAGAATTGTCCCAGAAGCTCAGTATCTTTGTGATACATATGCATTTATATCTTGGCAGTGAAGAGTTCAATTCAGAGTCTCCAGGTCCTGAGTGCCTGCCACCTTTGCCCACTTTTAATGCTGTCAGATATTCTAAACAGAAAACTATAGCAGCAAAAAAGCCCTGGGAAGACAGTGGAATGGACAAGAAAGGCAGAAGGAAGCCCCCAGAAGCTCCTGACGTCACAGGATGACAAGGAGGGAGTCTGGGAGCTGCAGGGGTACATGTCAATCTTCAATGTGGAATGCACATTTACATCACACACATAGAAAGAATTAGCCTCTAGAGGTCTAGAGGTGAAGCCGAAAGGCTGAAGGGACACCATCTACATGAGGTACTTGTAGGGCCACGCTGAGGCTGAAGAGCTACTGGGGGCATTTGAGAGCCTAACCAAAGACATAGCATCCTCGACTTACTGAAACACATGCATGAATGGAGGATGATGGAAATCAAGGAAACGTAGAAACTTGGCTATGAGGGAGCGATATGCTTAAGGCTAGTAGATTTGTCTTGGGGAGCTTTATATTCTCGTTTTACTGGTGGATTCACAGAAGGAAGTTCAAAATGGAAAATGCTAGCCAGACTTGGCATAGATATCCCCAGAACAATCTCACTCAAAACCAGCTTCTCAGTGGGACACAGATAGAGCCAGACCTGCCATGATGACCAAACCCAGGTTCTATCTGACCTCCGGCCCTGGACTCTAACACTTCTTTACCCTTTTCCTAAAAGTCTTGTCTTGTGAGGATCATGAAGTACCCATAATGATACCAAGATCTTGTAGGCATAGCCTATAGGGTGAAGATACCAGAGGATCCTGAGTGGTGAGGGTATTTGATATCCCAGGAACAGGAGAGGCTGAAAGATGTTACTTCAATATAAAAATATTGATTGTACAGCTGGGACCAGCAGTAGGCACCTGATAGAGAGACTGGGTACCACACTAAAAAGACAGGAAACCCAGGAAGTCAGATGCCGCAGAGAAGAGAGCATGGCAAATGGGAGCATTTTAAAACCATATCTTTGGTCATAGTCAATGGCAGGGGAAGGAAATGTGGAGAGAAAGCAATGAGTAGGTGAGTTTCCTGAGTGGAGATCAGGCCAAGAGAAAGAGATCAGGAGGTCCCAGTTTTATTTACAAAATGAGACTTAGACAATGTATAGATAAAAATGGGCAATAAAGTGAGGAGTCAAATGTGAGTTGAATGGGTAGAAATCAAGCTAGTAAGAAAACCAAAATGAAGGGCTGGAGAGATGGCTCAGTGGGTAAGAGCGTGGGCTACTCTTCCAGAGGTCCTGAGTTCAGTTCCCAGCAACAGCATGGTGGCTCGCAACCATCTGTAATGGGATCCAATGTCCTCTTCTGGTGTGTCTGAAGAGAGACAGTGTACTCACATACATAAAATAAATTTTAAAAAAAAAGAAAAGAAAAATGAGACAACTACCATGTATGACTTGTGTGTCTTGCACATTCTCTGAAAGTCACATCTATAGATTTGTGGGCCTCATTTGAGGATCAAATGTACTTCATCTAAGAGAGTAGTTCTCAACCTTCTAAATACTGCAACCCTTCAATATAGTTCCTTATGTTGTGGTGACCCCAACCATAAAATTATTTTTGTTGCTCCTTTATAACTGTAATTTTGCTACTATTAGAAATGGTATTATAAACATCTGATATGCAGAATATCTGATATGTGACCCCCATGAAAGGGTCATTCAACTCCCAAAGGTTTAATGACTCACAGGTTGAGAACTATTGATCTAAGAGTCAGATATGTGAATCTGTGTGGCCCATCTGAGAATCAAATGTGTGTATCTGTGTACATCATATGACAATAAGTGTAAAGATCTGTGTATATCATCTGAAGGTACTTTCATGTTCTATGCTGAAACAGTTCAGTATGCCTTGGTATAGTGCTTCAAGACTACTCTAGAAGCAACCTGCAGATCAGGATTAGCCTCTAACACTAATGGTTAGTCAGGGGATAGGTGCATGCAAACCACCATGTATACAATGGCCACAGTGGCAAACCATGGGAAGCTACCCAGGATATGCCCAGAGAAAAGGATATCCAGGGAAATCTCTTCCTTTTGAGGATCTACCACACATCTAAAGCCTTGTACCTTCAATTTAGCCAGAAAAAGTTGATGATCTTCTGTGACAAGATATTAATGTTTATCCCAGTGTCGTAGGGTTTCTATTCCTGCATAAAACATCATGACCAAGAAGCAAGTTGAGGAGGAAAGGGTTTATTCAGCTTACACTTTCTACATTGCTGTTCATCACCAAAGAAAGTCAAGACTGGAACTCAAGCAGGTCAGGAAGCAGGAGCTGATGCAGAAGCCTTGGAGGGATGTTACTTACTGGCTTGCTTCCCCTGGCTTGCTCAGCTTGCTTTCTTATAGAATTCAGGACTACCAGCCCAGTGATGGCACCATCCACAATGGGTCCTCCCTCCCCCCTTGATCACTAATTGAGAAAGTGCCTTATAGCTGGATCTCATGGAGGCATTTCCTCAAGGGAGGCTCCTTCCTCTGTGATAACTCCAGCTGTGTCAAGTTGACACATAAAACCAGCCAGTACACCCAGTAATGTCACCTCTGTCAGGCATTGCTGCTTATCTTCCTTCTTTGTTACCATTCATATGTTGATCTACCTCCAGCTTAGTGCCACATAGCAGGTAGGTGGTGGCTGCTTCTCCAAGAAGAGATGGGAGGGGAATAGCTGACTTTAGCCATCTCCATCCCACTGAGAGGATAACCCAATCTTCAGACTCTTGGCAGGCTCTTATAGCTAAAACTGGGGCCTTGCTAACCTGTTACCAAGGAGACAAAATGCCAGCAGGGAACTTTTCAAACTGCTCATAGGGCTGAGCTATGGAGAATTATGACAAATCATAGGGCTGCAAGGTACAGGGTCCTCAGTACATATAAGAAAGTCTGTGTTGACAGTTAACATTGGGACATGCCAAAGGTATTGATGGCCATCCTCCCTTCACTGAACAGGAATGGAAAGGACATAAAGCTGCTCCAACTGAGACAGACCCTCAAGAGAGGCTAGAGTCAGCCTTTCACCTCAGTCACTATGCCAGGGTACTTTAGTTTCATGTAAATAAAAGAATAACCAGAAAGCAGAGAGTAAGTCAGGGCCATGTCTATTAGGAGCTACCTGGCTCTAACTTAGTACCCTGAGGCTAGCTTGAATAACCTGTTCCTTTCAGGGGTAGAACTAACTTCAGAGGCAGGATTCCTTTTATATCTTGGGGTAGTAGATTTAAGAGCCCTTTCTGAGCCCTCCTTGAATCCTCCCTGAGCCCAGAGTTGGGGAAAACTCAGCATGTCACAAAGTCTCATGGTGGACAGTGGTCTTTGGAGCAAAGCTGAAGCATAGGGTTGGTGGACAGATCCCAAGATACAGGAAACTCTCCACTCTAGCTCCCCAGCCAATTTGTCTTGGTGATAGTGTGCCATAACAAGCCACCAATCACAACCGAGTCCACCCTTCATGCAGTCATGGTTATCTTTCCAGGGAGAGTGTGCAGCAGGTTTGGAAGGGGCTGGAGGAAGGAAACAATCACCTGAGCTAGAAGTTCTGAGGGTAGGGATAGTGGGGCAGACTGGAGCATACAGGAGTCCAACTTTGCCCAAAAGTAGACAAGTGCTTGAGGATCTTGTAGGGGCTATTTATAAAACTTGGGAGAGTTCTTAGGAATCAGAGGTTAGGTGAGCTTAGCAGAACCCCAGGAACAGGGCGAACTCTCTTTGCCCAGAAACTGTGTCCTGAGTTCAGAGGCAGGGCTACTTGGCATCACAGCGCTAGTCTAAATGGTGGCCACCTAAGCATAGACCCTCTGTAAAAACCTGGGAGCCCCAGACTGCAGGCCATAGCAATAACCTCTCTCATACCACCGCAGTGTCCCCACTTCAGCCCATTCGCTGACGAGCTCACCGACTATGTGACAAAGAACATTCTGTCCACACCAATCATGAATGGCAAAGATGTCGTGGCTGTGATCATGGCAGTGAATAAACTGGATGGCCCATGCTTCACGAGTGAAGATGAAGATGTGAGTGTTCAGGAGACGTCAGACACTCAGCTCTTCCCACGGGTTTGTCCCGTGGGTCTGTACGTGTCCTACCTCCCCGAGTGCCTTTGCCATTATCTCTCTGTAGTCATGTGGTTATGTGACCCATGTCCCTTGATAAGCCTACATCTGAGTTGTGTCCTTCTGCTAATCTGAGTGTGTTTGCTTATCCAGAGGCATAAACCAGGGCCTCACAGAGATCCTTCAAACTCTGTGTGTCTCTGTTTATCTGGGTGTGTGAGTTATGCCCCAGCTGTTCATCTTTGTGTATGTAAGTCATATCCTTTTGTGTGTGATCCGTGTTCCTGACCCACAGGACTGAAGCTTTGTGTGTAGGTCCACACCCATGAGTCCTAAGTGTAGCTTACCAGTATCTCACATGCGTGTGGCACTTCCTCCAGGACCCTAGGGGTGTGCATCTCTTCGGTTCATGTGTCCTTGAACATCTGGATTTCTGACTCATGCTGTTATAATTGTCATTTCAGGTTTTCACGAAGTACCTGAATTTTGCTACATTAAATCTGAAGATCTATCACCTAAGCTACCTACACAACTGTGAGACACGGAGAGGCCAGGTACCTGTATGCCCTGGCTGATCCTTCCCCAGCCTTCCACCCTCATAGGCTGTTTGGTCTTCATGAATGGTCAAGACACTGTGATGTCCAATCAGAGCATGACTCTGGCCTGACAGGACTCGATGTTCCCATCCATGTCATCAGCACAAAACTGAACAGGGGCAGCGGGCGGTGCTCACCTAGGCAGGCAGGTTATGAGGAAGAAACTGGAAAGGCCCTCTGCTCATTACCACCACCTGAACTAGTAGGCACAGCTTCCTGCAGAGCCACAGACAGGCTCCATTATCCTCAGATACTGCCTCAAAACTTTGCAGGAACTGGAGTGAATTGTCAGTTAACCAAGCACAGAATCTCTGTGTGGGATTGACCCTGCCAGAGAATCTGGAGTCTAATTTGCATGAGATAGAAACTTGAGTGTCCAGCTGGGTCAGTGTGCTGTAGGTTTAGAACACATTTGAAAATGTCAGAGAAGAGAGGCAGGGCCATGGCTGGGGGCCACTAAGACTATCTTGACCATAAGCTACAGCACAAGAACTCAGAAGAGGTCTCAAGACAAAGCAATTCTCTTATCTGAGTCTCAGCCTGTGAGCCTTTGAGTAATTCCAAACAAGCTGGGCATGACAGGGTATGGCTGTATCCCAGCACTCAGGAGGTAGAAGCAAGGTGTTTTAGTCAGTGTTCTATTGCTATGAAAAGACACCATGACCTCAGTAACTCTTATAAAGGAAAGCATTTAATTGAGGCTGGCTTACAGTTTCAGAGGGTTAGTCCATTGTTGTTATGGCAGGAAGCATGGTGGAATGCAGGTAGGCATGGTCCTGCAGAAACTGAGAGTTCTCCATCCAAATCCAAAGGCAACAGAAAGAAAGAGTCATACTGGGTCTGGCTCAGACTTTTCAAAGCCTACCTCCAGTGACATATTTCTTCCAATAAGGCCGCGCTTTCTCCAACAAGGGCACACCTAATAGTGCCACTTCTTGGTGAACAGGCATTCAAATCTATGAGTCTATGGGGGCCATTCTTTATCATCATCATCATCATCATCATCATCATCATCATCATCACTAACTTTACATCCTGATCAGCTAGTTTGAGACTAGCCTGGGATACACAGCAAGAACTTGTCTCAAAGAAAGGGGGCCAGAGAGGAAGGGAAGAATGGAGAAAGAGGAGAGGGAAGAACAAAGGGAGGGACAAAAAGAGAGAAAGAGAGAGAGGGAAGAGGACGAGAAAGAGAGGAGTCAGGTAAAATGGAGGAAAGGAGATATCTTGAATGGGTAGTAGGACATTCTGCATTCTGTGTCTAAAGCTAGGAAATCCAGCCATACACAGGCTGGCTTTGGGAAAATGTTAGATGTCAAGTTACTCTGTGCTTTCCAAACTTCTTGTTCTGCCTGTGAGTGCTGCCATGCTTTGGCTACCCACTGTCAAAATGTGAAAATGTCAGAGAGGAGAGGCAGGACCAGGGTTGGTGGCCACCGAGCTCATCTGGATATCTTGTATCCATGTGGTAATGGTCACTTGCCAAGAGATCTCTGTTTAGATACTTCAAGTCCAAGGCAGAGTCTGCTTCCATTGGTCAACCAAATTTATGGTCTACATAGCCATGAGAGTACAGGACCAAAACCAAGTTCAGTTACAACTTGGCCCTTGTATAAAGTAACAGGCATGACGCTGAGGGGAGGGAGGAAGAGTGAGGCTGAGAGAGATGATGAGTGAGGTCGGGAAGCAAGGCCTGTGGGAGGAGGGCCACAAATGGGAGCTTCAGTCAGGGAGGAGCAGCAGAACGGAGATTCGGGACTAGTTGGGCTGTCAAAGGGCTGTATGGATGGTGAAGTACCAGTGAGGTAGGCTGACTAGAGGAGTCAGAACTGCAGGCAAGAAGCTCAGACCATTCTGAGAGGGGGCACACGGGCTGAGAGTAGTTCAGAGGGGGGAAATGATGGTGGGCTGATTGGAGAGGCGAGGGAGGGAACATGGGCTTGTTGGAGGGGGTCACAGAGGTAAGTGATCATTTGTAGTTCTCAACCTTCATTGTACTGTCAGAAGAAAAAGTAGAGAAAGGAGCATCAGGGGTCTTCAGTCCTCCACCAAACCTACTACGTACCTCATAGCCCATCACACACACACATACACACACACACACACACACACACACCACATGCACATATATACATAACCCATAGCCCATAACAGACACACACAGGAGCATGCAGGAGCACACACACACATGTACATATATACATACCCCATAGCCCATGACAGACATACATACTCGTGCACGCACACACACACATTTCTGTCTTCCCATCCTACACCCCAGTGGCTTATAGTCAGTGTTCTGTTGCTGTGAAGAGACACTATAACCACGACAACTCGTGGAAAAGAAAGCACTGAGTTGGAGTTTGCTTAACATTTCAGAGGTTTTGTCCACTACCATCATGGCAGGGAGAACGGTGGCACACAGGCAGACATGGGGCTGAAAAGGTAGCTGAGAGTTTCACATCTGGATCCTCAGGCAACAGGAGAAGAGAGCCGTACTGGGCCTGGCTTAGGCTTTTGGAAGCTCACAGCCCAACTCCCTGTGACACACTTCCTCTAACAAGAACACACTTCCTACTGCTTCTCAAGTAGTACTACTTCTGATGACTAAGCATTCAGATATATGAGCCCATGGGGGCCAACTCTTATTCAAACCACCACACCATGTTGTGCCCAGGTGTCCTGCACTTCCTGCTTGCATTCACAGTTGTTCTTTTGATAGAAGTAGACACTGTTCCTATCGGCTGCCCAGCCTTCCTCTCCTACATACATGCGTCTATCTTCAGTTAAAGAAAGCCACACTGTCCTCCCTGCCCTTCCTCCACTCTCCTAATAGACTGAGTCAAAAATGTGTGGCTTCTGGAACCTCAGAATTAACCCATTCCCCTCATGATGAGGTTATTTGTGCCTATTTGAAATTGTGTAATGCTAATTCACAGCAGCGGTTGCTCCAGCAGAAAGCACTGTGCTGCAGTCACCCTTCACTCTTCACCTTTCACCTTCATCCTTCACCCTCACCACCCACAGCCCCAAATAACACTGACAATTTTCTGTCACTGTCCTTTTGCTTATTCTGGACATTTTATCCAATTTTTGCACGTTTCTGTTTCCTGCTGTTGTTGTTGTTGCTTTACGTTTGTTATTTGTTGGGGTGGGCACTCGCCATGGCCTGAGTGTAGCAATCAGAGGACTACTTGCCAGAGTTTTCTTTCTCTTCCCACCGTGTGAGTTCTGCGGATCAAACTTAGGTCACAAGTAAGTGACTAGTATTCCTGCTCTCTGAGTCATCTCACTAGCCCCATTCTATTACATTATAGTCTGTTGTGGGAAATATTGAAAATGACCCGCCAAGTTCCCACGCTCCTGCCAGCAACTCTCTGACCCTGCGTGGTCCCTCAGCCTCTGTCTCTAAGTAGTCCCCCGCAGCATCTGGTTACGGTGTTCCCAGCTTCGGTGCACTTGTCTCTGGAGCCCCTCGTTCCTTCTCAGCCATAACCCCTCTGTGGTCGGTGGTCCCACACTCCAGTAACCCTCTAGCGGAGTGTTCTCATCTCGGCAGACTCTAAGGCCTGGGCCCCTGAGAGGTCTCCATCCGATTTGCTAATTTCCCTCTACAGGGTCGCTGCCATGCCAGCCCCATTTAACGGCCATCCAACTCGCAGTTAGATATTACAATACCCAGTAACCCAGTAAAACAGAACTCTTTAAGCTTATAATTAACCAGTCAGATTTATATATTAATAAATTCTCAATTTACAAGATGCCCTCACAATAATTTCAAGGCCAATTGATAATAGAAGCTGCCCATCTAGATCAGACAAGTTATCCCAATTATTCTATCCCTATATGATATTCATAACTACCTGTGGCTATTTAAAACAATGCAGGATCAGAATCTTCTTCTTGTCCTCTCTCTCTCTCTCTCTCTCTCTCTCTCTCTCTCTCTCTCTCTCTCTGCACCAACTCCTTTTTCCCTGTCCAATGACAGGCCTCCTGCTACACTAATATTTTAATGTAATTGGACAGGGAAAATCCTGCCACAATAGATTCTTTTCTGACTGGTTTAGATTTACAGAGTTGAACCAAATTTGCATAGCCTTGACAACAAGAAGTTTCTCCATTTTGACATCTTTCACTGGTGTTATGACGCTACCACAACTAATGAACCAGCGCTAACATCGTTGAGATTTCCTTAGTTTTTACTTCTTCCTTCTGTCCCAGAATGCCATCCCAAATCCCAAAGGATGTTCAGTTGTCTCCTCAGACCCCTCCTCTCCGAGAAAGTTTGTCCTATCAGCTTGTTTCCTGTGACTTGACAGAGGAACCTGGCTAGCAATGTTCATATTTTTGGAATCGATGTCATTCTTGTGATCAGACTTGGGTCGCTGGGCTTCAGAGACTAAAAGCCTTTCCACTACATCACAGTGGGTTGCTGCCATAGGGCCTACCAGAAACCAGGAAACAGTTTCCATCCCACCACTCTGTCACTTCCTACACCATAAAGTCGCCTGACCTTCTGTCCTTTGCTTTCTGAGGAAGCCACTGCTCATACCATACAGAGGAATGGGAGGTACACGCCTCCTTCAGAGTGGAGCATCTATAAAATTTGTACTTATTTATTAATTTACTTAATAATTGATTCATGTCTAGATTCTTGGGTATTTATTTTCTGCTTTAGGTTGCAATCCAATGTTATTGTATTCATTACATTGCACAAACTGTTTCAGCCCTGGGCCTGCAGCTGGCTCCTGTGTCTTTGAACACGCTTCATCACTGTAGGAGTCCCAGGCTTCTCCAGGATGCTTCATGCCCTAGTCCTAGAACTCATCATTTCTCCGAGAAGCCCTGATCCATATACTAGAATGCTCTAGGAAGCTAAGGTCTGAGTATTGTTAGAGTCCTTGTTGCTCCAATCACCTCTTACCCAACAAAAGAAGATCATGTGTGCTAACATATGTGCATACACAGTAGGTATATCACATATAACACCACACTGGTATAAAATTAAACATAATTTCTGATTGATGTTCCTAGCCCTGATCTGTTGCCATGAAGATCCTTTTTGGTATGTACCCTCAACAGAGGGACCCCTGGTTCCTCTCATCTTCCACCCACTTGCTAAATGTGAGAATTTTCTATCAGGGATGCTAATCTTCACTCCCTTAAAAAAATCAGAGCACAGAGATTATGCCACCCCCTTTGCTAGCTTTCCAAAAAATAAATCAGCACTTTCTCCACGCCCCAAAGGTACAAAGTACAGTTAGATGCTCTTGGTGTACATTCTTTCTTGTTTGGTTTTAAGGATAGATATAGCTAAGAACATATATATATATATATATATATATATATATATATATATATATATGGCTGGAGAGATGCCTCAATAGCTAAAAATAAGCACTGCTCTTTCAGATGGCCTGAGTTCAGTCTGAAACTTCCTATAATTTCACCTCTGGATGAATACAATGCCTCTGTTTTCTATAGGCACCTGAATTCCCATATACATGCATTTATATGCACATATCCACACATAGATATATGTCCATATGCATTACACACACACACACAATGTGGTGCAAGGCTTATAATCCCAACATTCAGATGGCAGATTCAAGAGGATCATCCTCAAATTCCAGACCATGTTTGTCTACACAGTAAGCATAGAGAGCCCTGACTAGTCCAGGGCTTTATAAAAATACCATGTCTCAACAATAACAAAAAGGAACATATTCATATGTATTTTGGATGGAAATCCAGAAGTGCATTTTCCATGTATTTTCTCCCTGAGTGTGGCTTGCCTTTTCATTCTCTTAATAATACATATGGCAAAACAGAAGTTTGGCATTTTAATAACCCCAATTTATTATAGTCTTCTTCATAGACTGTTATACCTAAAACCTTATCCTTAAACCCAAGATCACTCAGGTTTTCAGGTCAGGTTCTAGGAGTTTGAGTCTTGGATTCTTGTAAATGTAAATGTAAATGTTGCTTTTAGTTCCTCGTATGAAGGGAAGAGATGAGAGCTGTACCCAAGCTTCGTGAGTACATGGCTTTGGTTGAAGCCAAAGAGTTTCTTTCTCTGCACTAACTATCCCAAGGTCTAGGCCCAGAAACTTCTAGCCTCCTTACCATCTAATCTTCCAAACTAACTGATTCAATCTGGCTTCTCCTTGCTTCTGACTGAATTGCTCTGCTTGGCCTCATACTAACTTTGGCAATGTGTTCTAATCTTCTGGCTCTTGTTGCTGGATTAAAATTCCTTTAAAGATTCTGAGTTTAGGCTCATTATTAGTTTGATGAACACTATAAAGTCTAGGTCTAGATTCACATTGGCATGTGGATGTCAAACTTTTAGTCCTTTGTGAAAACACAACTTTTTTTTTCTATGAATTGTCTTTCCTTGTTGCTGAGGGTTAGTTGAGTACATTTGTGGAGATCTACTTTTTAATTTTCCAGGGATTTTCCCTGATCAGCCACTGTAGTTCTAGAGAAAATCTTGAGGATGATAACGTCAGTCTACCAATATTGTTTTCTTTTTTCAGAATTGTGTTGGCTATTCTGGGTATTCTGTCTTTCCACACAGACTTTAAAGTCAAGATTTCAAGATTCATAGAATAGCTTGCTGGTATGATTTGGATTTTTCTAAATCTATATACCAAGTTGGAAAAAATATTATTTTAAAAATAGTGAGTCTTCTAGGGTAAGGACGTAACTCAGTTGGTAAAAGTACTTCCCTACCATGCCTGAAAACTGGATTCAATTCCCAGCACCTCATAAAACCTGACATTGTGGTACATGTTTGCAATCCTAGTACTTGGGAGGTGGAGGCAAAAGGATCAGGAGTTGAAGATGATCTTTGGCTATACAGCAAGTTCAAGGCTAGCCTTGACTACATGAGACTGTCTCAGAAAAAAATCCACAAGCACTTAAAATCTTCATATTAATTTTGATATTTTAATTCTTTTCTAAAAAAAGATTTATTTATTTTATTTATTTATTTTATGAAATAAATAAATTTCATAATTTATTATGAAAAAATAAAGTGAGTACATTATTGCTCTCTTCAGACACACCAGAAGAGGGCATCTGATCCCATTGCAGATGGTTTTGAGCCACCATGTGATTGCTGGGAATTGAACTCCAGACCTCTGGAAGAGCAGTCTTAACCACTGAGTCATCTCTCCATCCCAATATTTTACTTCTTTAATCAAACTTTTGAAGTTTCCATGGACTGGGGAAACAGTTCACAAGCATGAGAACTTGAGTTTGTTCTGTGGGACTCAAGTGATAAGCCAAGCATAGTAACTTACATTTGTAACCCCGGCTCTGGGAAAATGGAGACAGATGAATCCCCTAGGGACTCATTGACCAGCTGACTTCACAGCTTTACCTCCACACATATGCACATGCACCTGCACATATATGCAAAAGATTGAGGTTTCTACATATACATTTTATACATATTTCACTAGATTTATACCTAAGTACTTCATTTTGGAATATAATGTAAGTAGTATTGTGTTCTGATAGCTTCATCTTCCAATTGTTCATCACTGGTATCAAGGAAAGCAATTATATTATGTTAACCCTATAGTTTGTGGCCTTGCTAAAAATCACTTACTAGTTTCAGGGTTTTCTTATTGATTCTCTGGTATTTTCATATAGACAATCATATCACCTGCAAACAAAGATAGCTTTATTTCCTTTTATATATATATTCCTTTTATATATATATATATATTTATTTAATATATATTATATAAATATATAATATATATTCCATATATAGTTTTCTTTTTTTTTGGTCTTATTGGACAAGTTAAGACTTTGTGTAGCAATGTATTATAAGAGAGAAGAATCTATTTTCAATAATAATTTTGAACATTTCTTCCTCATTCCAAATCATAGAGAAAGACACCCAGTTTCTTTTCATTAAGAGTGATTTCACATGCTGGAGAGATGACTCAGAGGTTAAGAACACTGACTGCTCTTCCAGAGGTCCTGAGTTCAATTTCCTGTAATCACATGGTGGCTCTTAACTATCTATAATGAGATCTTTTGGCCTGCAGGCAAAATGCTATATAATAAATAAATAAATAAATAAATAAATAAATAAATAAATAAATCTTTTTTGAGAGAGAGAGAGAGAGAGAGAGAGAGAGAGAGAGAGAGAGAGAGAGAGAGAATGATTTCACAGCCCAGTGTGGTGGTGCATGCCTTTAATCCCAGCACTCAGACAGAGGCAGGCAGATTTCTGTGAGATTGAGGCTAGCCTGGTCTACAGAGTGAGTTCCAGGTCAGCCAGGGCTACATGGAGAAACCCTGTCTCGAAAATCAAAACAAAACACAACAACAAAGTACAGGGTTGCTCCGTGGTGTAAGGAGATAGCACACTGGACTTCTAGAGGCTGAAGAATGATGTCACCTCTGTGGTTTCGTAGAATTTTTCCCAGTTAAGAAAATTTACTGTATTTCCTGTTGCTAAGGAGCTCCATCTTGAATTAATATTGAATGTTATCAAATAGTTCAGCATCAATTGATAGAATCATGCAAATTTTTGTTTAGTTTGTTCATTTAGATTATATTAGTTAGTTTGGGATTTTGGTTTGTGGTATATTTATATTGAGGTGTGGTCTTCCCACCATCATGCAGCTTGGTCTTCAACTGCTGAGCTTCGGTGGTCCCCTCACATTAGTCTTCTGACTAGCTGAGATTGCAGATGCATGCCATCATTTCTAGTTTATATTAACCAAATTTGAAATGCTGAGGCGGTCTTCTATAATATTGGCCATAGGGTATAATTATTTGGTAAGCAATGTAATGATAATGGGGTAAATATTTACTAACAATTACATTATTGTTACATTACAGACTGGTTTTACCAATATTATTTTTTTTCTTAGACAATTACTTGCTATGTAGGTTAACTTGCTATGTAGCTCTTACTTCCCAACTGCTAGAATTATAGGTTCATCTACCATGCATGGTAGCTTTGCTAATGTTCAGTTAGGAATTTTTGTGTTTAGAGCCTGGCAGGGTGGTACACGCCTTAACCGCAGCATCTGGGAGGGAGAAGCAAGTAGATTTTCATGATTTCAAGGCTTGTCTGGTCTACATTGTAGGGTAATGAGGGCTATGTAGAGAGACCCTGTCTCAAAACTAAAAATTAAAAAATGTTTTTGTATCTATGTCAATGAGCTATATGGATATATAGTTTTTCTTCCTGTGATCTCTTTTTAAAAAGTTAAAAAAAATTATTGTTATTTTTTAATCTCTTTTTTTACAGTCCAGACATTATCCCCTCCCAGTCTTCCCCATCCATTCCTCCTCCCCTGCCTCCAAGAGGATGTCCCCCATGCCCACTGCACACCAACAGGCCTCCTCACTCTCTAGGGCCTCAAGTCTCTCGAGGGTTAGGTACATTTTCTTTCACTGGGGCCAGAACATGCAGTCCTCTGCTGTATATGTCTTGGGCACCTCAAATCTGCTAATGTATGCTGCCTGGCTTGTGGTTCAGTGTCTGAGAGATCTTGGGGGTCCAGGTTAATTGAGACCTCCTGCAGGGTCACCCTGCTCCTCGGCTTCTTCCAGCCTTTCCCTGATTCAACCACAGGGGTCAGCAGCTTCTGTCCATTGGCTGGGTGTAAGTATCTGCATCTGACTCTTTCAGCTGTTAGTTGGGCCTCTCAGAGGGCAGCCATGCTAGGCTCCTGTCTATAGTAATAGTCAGGCCTTGGAGCCTCCCCTTGAGCTGGATGTGGTGTAATGTGCTCACAAGTATGGTTGCCTGAAAAGCCAGAAGTGTTAAGATCTCCTGAATCTGGAGCTACCTGGCGTAGGTGCTAGAGCAGAACTTAAGTCTTCTGCAATAGTAGAACATGCTTTCATCCCCTGACCCAGTCCTAGCCTTGTGATGTTTTCATCTGACTTTGTTATCTGGTTAGTGCTGGCATCAGAGAGGATTTTAGGCAGTATTCTCCATTCTGAGACAGAAGAAAAGCAAACTCAGTCTCTCTCAAAACACACAATGGTTCTATGAAGATTTTAGCCACACCTCAAACAAACAATCATTTCTGCATCAGACATCAGTGTCCTCTGAGTCAGCTCAACTTTAATCCTATCTATTTGGAGATGGTCAGATCCCACAAGTGTAGGGCTCTCTCCGAAGACTGTCCACTGCTGCTGCAAATGCCAAACACTAGTCTGTTACCTGAGTTTCTGATTGATCAGCAAATATTAGTTCATTTTCTGCTGCTATAATAAATTGTCTGAAGCTAGGCATTTAACAAAGAAAAGAGATTTACCTCTCTATGGAGGTTCAAAGGTATGGTGCCAGCTTCTGCTTGAATATCATGACATCCTTCTGGTACTGTTGGGCTCAACTTCCGGATTTAAGAGAACCATAGCATTCAGCCATAACATTCTTTTGGCTGTCATTATTTTTTATTGTTGTTGTTATCTGGGATTTGTTATGTTTTTATTTGTTTGTTTGTTCGTTTATTTGGGGTGGGGTGTTTGGTTTGGACTTTTACCATACTGACAAAACATACTGAGTAACATGGCAGGCCTACTGAGAATAGCCTATGTTACTGAGTAACATAGCTTACTGAGAGTCTGAGCACAGAAATACCTGAAGGGCAATGTCATTCATCCAAACTAGGGGGAACCACCCAGCAGAGATCCAGCCTGTGGCAAGGCAGTCCTATAAACTGGTCATCTGAACTCTCTTGAGTCCAGAGGTCCAGGCACCTTCTCTACCTTCGAGGAAGGTTGTCCCAGCTCTCTTCTCATGGCTATTATCTGGGAGGCTTTATCCTTGCCTGTTCCTCCATCCCTTACCTCCAAGGAATGAAGGAAGCTACCAGAACTCTAGCCTGCCATTCAAAGTTAAGTCTACCATGTATCAGGGGGCTTCCTTGGGATCACCCTATTTTGTAATACCCCCTTAAGTCTTACCAGGACCCCAAATCTCCAAGAAGTCAGAACTTAGAAAGAGAAAAGCTGACCCAAGGCTCAGACTCTAACCAGCATTTGCAGAATCCAGCTTTATTCCTCTTCATGGGCTTTGCTTCATTTATTTTGGGAAATAGAGCCCAGAGCCTTATGCATGCTGGATAAGTTCTCCGCCACGTCTCTCACATTGCTTTATAAAAGGAACCCTCTATACTGAGTACAGCTGGGCTCTGAAGGGCCTGTGGCCAAGCCCAAGAGGCATGGTCTTTCTTGTCCCTATGTGGTAGGAGTGCTGGTCACTAAGCATTAAAGAATTTCCAAACTCTCCCTCACCATGTTTCCCAAGTCCTGGAGGTTCTGAGAATTAGATCCCTTTCTGAAAAGTACCTCAGCTACACTGATCAGAGCAAATAATAAATTACCTGAAGATAAGAAAACTGATCAGAGCCAATAATAAATTACCTGAAGATAAGAAAACTATAGAGGACCCCATATGCTGATCTTCACTCTGACCTGCCACTTGGCTACTAGTCAGGCTCACCAGAGCAATTCTTTCTGTTCATGGCACCAAAGACCCTATAGCCTCTACCTATTGTTTGCATGGCAGAGGTGCACTGCTTCTTCTGAAAGACATGAGGGGAGGACTTACTGACACAAGAGAAGGGGTAAAGTCAGAGCTTTCTCAAGGTCTCACATTTTCAAGTTGTAAGCAACGAGTAGTAAGGAGGGAGCCAGCCTGGAGTACCCACCATGGTGTCCCTAGACCCCGAACAGGAAGAAAAGAGCTGTGGTTTTCACATTCACATCCTCAGTAGTTCCTCAAAAGCAGAGACTAGAACAGAAAATAAGGAAGGACAGGAAAAGTGAGGAGTCTGAGTTTGTATTTCCTTCTTTCTTTCTTTTTCCTTTTTTTCCCTCTTGAAACTGTCTCATGTAACTAACATTGCTCTCAGTCTCACTCTGTCGTAGATGCTGGCCTTCATCCTCCTGCTTCCATTTCCCAAGAGCCAGGATTATAGGCACGAGCCACCATACTTGGCTTTATCTTGGTTCTTGGTATATTGTTTTCACATATAAGTTTACATGATTTAATTTTTAAAATTTATTTATTTATTTTATATATATGAGTACACTGTAGCTGTCTTCAGACACACCAGAAGAGGGCATCTGATCCCATTACAGATGGTTGTGAGCCACCATGTGGTTGCCGGGAATTGAACTCAGGACCTCTGGAAGAGCAGTCAGTACTCTTAACCACCGAGCTATCTCTCCACATGATTTAATTTTAATAACAACAGTGTTTTTAACACCTGACTCCTAGGATTCCTAGATATCTGATATCGAGTTCTTAGATCACCGTGAAGTAAAGGTCTCAATACTGATGCTAGAGAACAAAGGCATAGCAATAAGAACAGCTGAGAGCTTATATCTTGGTCCATAAGTAAGAGAGAGGGAAAGAGAGAGGAAGATGGGGGGGAATAAAAACATGAAATCATACAAGCCTTTTGAAACCTCAAAGCCCTTCCCCAGTAACGTACCCAACAAGGCCATACATCCTAATCTTTCCCAAACAGTTCTACCAACTGGGGAGAATAAATACATTCTACCATCTTGGTCATCATTGATTACTGTGTTTGCAAGGGACCATTGGAAAGATTTTTTTAAAAAGGAAACAAGGAATGAAGAACAGAAAGCGCACAAGGCTTTCAGTCAGTGCTCACAGGCTTTGTCCTCTCTGGGCCTTCATTTCCTCAGGGTCTCAGATCTTGTTTTCCCAACTGGGTGAGGAATAATGGCATTCACAGAAGAGCTCAATTACTGGAAGAAACAGACCTCAGAGAGAAGGACAAGAGAAAGGGAGGCTACTCTTGAACACTGTTGTGACATTACTGTGTTGTGTCCCTGAGAAAATAGTTCGAACTACCAACACTCATATGACTCCAAAGTCAAATATGTGGCTGAATCTACCTGCACTGTAGCAGGACATCCAGCAGCTGTGGTAAACACCAGTGAGGGGTTGGGCCTGGCAACATAAGAAATAAAGCTCAGGGGCTGGAGAGATGGCTCAGCGGTTAAGAGCACTGACTGCTCTTCCAGAGGTCCTGAGTTCATTCCTGGCAACCACATGGTGGCTCACAACCATCTGTAATGGGATCTGATGCTCTCTTCTGGTGTGTTTGAAGATAGCTACAGTGCACTCATATACATAAAATAAATCAAGAAGGAAGAAAGAAAGGAAGGAAGGAGAGAAGAAGTAGAGGAAGGAAAGGAGCAAGCAAGCAAGCTCAGGGAATAGCTATAGGACAGAGGCATGGGTGACTCAAATACCTGCTCATTCAAACACACACTCAATGCTCACACTCACACAGGCACACATGCATACTTACAAGCTTACCTTAACACACACACACACACACACACACACAGAGAGAGAGAGAGAGAGAGAGAGAGAGAGAGAGAGAGAGAGAGAGAGAGAGAATATCAGCCAGGTGTTCTTCTTAGACATAATAAATGTCACTGCTCTTCCTATCCTCACATCCTAAGAACAGAAGCCCATGTTCCTTTCTTTTTGATAGTCCAAGGACTACCACAGCAGAGCAGCCAAACTTCTAGGTTGTGACCTCAGCTTTGTCATGGGGAAGCACGAGGTGTATAAGGGGTGACCAGAAATCACCCATGAATGGGGCAGGGCAAAAGTGTTAGAGGCAGAGGTGGCCTTGGGACAGCTAGGCCTGGGATCTCAGGGATGAGCACTGTGGTTTAAGATGTCCAGGGCTGGGCTGCTGATTTGAAGGTAAAAATGCAGTGCTGAGCCTATCAAGATTTGTGTCTCCTGCAAAATTGCAAGGAGTGTGGAAAGTGTCGAGAGTGAGCCTATGAGCACGTGGGAGCCAGAGGCCAAGGTGCAAAGATTGATAGGGATGCTTCTGCAGCAACAGAGTCTGAGTCACCCCACAAAGATGGAGACTGGGAAGAGTTACCTCCTACTAGGAGGGCTATAAGGAAATGAGCTCATCAGGTCCAAGAAGATCTGAGGACTGACTGGATTGGTAGTATACATTCCAGGGACTTGTGTTTGAGAACCATGGCCTAGGCTTGTGAAGGAGATTCTTGAATCTGGTCTGGCCAAGGACCTGTGTAGGTATTAACAAAATAGTCACTTTAAAATTCACCCTGCTGAGACACAAAAGGATCTGCTGTTTATAGTGCAAGCCATGGATCACCCTGGGGTAACTGTAGAGTGGATGAGAATGGTTACCTGGATCTTTGCCTTTTAAGCTCACAGTGACTTCAACTTCCACTCATTGGCTCATTCACTGAGCATGAGGTAGTAAAAGTCATGGTTATGGCCTAAGCAAGCCTGGAGAGCTTGCCATCCAGTGAGTTTCCAGGTGAGTTACATACACACCATTAGTCAGTGTCATCCTGGGTTCAGGGCCAGTTGGGCACCCTGTAGGAATTAAGCTTGAAGTGTTTGTGGTACCAAGACTGAGTGGACCCCAGAAGCCAGACAGGTGAGGCCACAGGCTCACATGTGTTTCACCCCTCCAGGTGCTTCTCTGGTCAGCCAATAAGGTGTTTGAAGAGCTGACAGACATTGAAAGACAGTTCCACAAGGCCTTCTACACTGTTCGGGCCTATCTAAACTGTGACCGGTACTCAGTGGGCCTCCTGGACATGACCAAGGAGAAGGTGAGGTTTCAAAGTCTCAGGTGCCTCCTCCCCAGCATGACCCAGCTCATAGGCTGAGTGTCCCTTTTCTCTTCTTCTCTTTCCAGGAATTCTTTGATGTGTGGCCTGTGCTGATGGGGGAAGCCCAGCCATACTCAGGCCCACGAACACCTGATGGCCGGGTAAGTCAGGCTGATAGGTGGCAACTACCCCACAGTCTGGCTAGCCTTGATCCAACTCCATGAAGAAGATGGGGACATAGTGTAGCTCCAAGCACCTATCTACTCTCATCAGCTTGCACTGCCCCAGTGATGGTGGAGTCTCTAGATTTGCTTTAGCTTGACAGAGCTCCTATAAATATTGTGACATGCTTGCACATGAATTTTAGTGTATATATGGAGTATGGGCCCAGTTGGTATGAAGTTAAATGGGATACAGGAAAGATAGAGCTAAAACATAGATGTACAATACACATCTATGAGTGCCAGAGAGAGAGGGGGGGGAGGGAGGGAGGGAGGGGGAGAGGGAGGGAGAGGGAGAGAGAGGGAGGGAGAGAGAGGGAGGGAGGGAGAGAGAGAGGGAGAGAACAGATAGACACATAGACTGTACATTGTACATGTGTAATTACTGGGTGCTAAACATGTGTCATCTGTGGATGTGCATGGATCTGTCTGGGTGGGTGATCTCTTTTCCATTCAAGAAAGTCTCCATTGAGAAGCTGACCAGGAGTCCCTACACTAATGTGTTTTGTTTCTCAGGAAATTGTCTTCTACAAAGTCATTGATTATATCCTTCATGGCAAAGAAGACATCAAAGTCATTCCGTAAGTGCTAGGCTTTGACAAGTGGCTCACCCCAGGATGGGACATCCACAAACACAACCTCTGGAGTAGCCATCTCTGGGGCTTTTAAAAAAAGATTTATTTTATTTATATTAATGCACTCTAGCTGTCTTCAGACATACCAGAAGGGAGCATCAGATCCCATTACAGATGGTTATAGCCACCATGTGGTTGCTGAGACTTAAATTCCAGGACCTCTAGAAGAGTAGTCATTACTCTTAACCACTGAGCCATCTCTCTAGCCCATCTGGGACTTTTATATAGAGCCAGCATGGCCTTCCCAGAACAGTTAGGAGGAACATGGGTAGATGACTAGAGAAGTGACCAGTCTAAGGGACTTAGATATCTGAAACACATATCTATGGAGTCCAGGTGAGCTGTCCAGGTGGCCTCATCAGGAGAAACTCAACCATCCCAGCCTTGGCAGGTGAAACCTTCAGGAGGTGAGGCCATCACCACACCCCAAAGAAAAGTCTAGCACAGAGCTCTCCCCTATAGGGACAGTGGTCCTATGATTATGTGCCCAATGACCTCATGAACCTAGAAGCCTGTCGACATCCCAAACAGGCTCCAAGTAGGCAGTAGGGTTCAGGTATCATGAGTGAAGAACAGGTAGCCAGCCCTGAGTCTTCAGAGGCCAACTGAAGTCAGGAGTCTCCAGGAGGGAAAGAGACCCTGCAAAATAAGGAGTTCCAACATGGCAGAATGGAAGGCAGCTAGCACATTCTGACCTCCTCCGGTCCTCATCAGCTTCCTAACCTCATCCTTCCTGAGCTCAGAGAAGGGTATAAAGTGAACTCATACACCGTTTCATCTAACAATCCAAGCATCCATTCCTCTGACCTCTGTTCTTTTCCCACAGCACACCCCCAGCTGATCACTGGGCCCTTGCCAGTGGCCTTCCAACCTATGTGGCAGAGAGTGGCTTTGTGAGTGTCCCTCTCCAGGCCTTGGCCTGTACTTGCTGGTGCTACAATGCATGCTGGCCTGCTAACTCCTATTAGCCCTTCCTGCTAGCAGCATTTTGTTCAGTTAGAAGCTCCTCTGTTATAGGCTAGGCTAAGTAGGTTAGTGCTTGTGTTCGTGTGTTCAGTTGCTCAGAGTGAAACTGCTTCTCTTCCTTTCCAGATCTGTAACATCATGAATGTTTCAGCTGATGAAATGTTCAACTTTCAGGTAATCTGCCTACTCATTTAATGAAACTCATTTTACTAGAAAAAAGAAGATATTTTGTTTCAGAAATGATGGATTGAATTACGTTTTTCCACTTAAAGCAACTTTTGGGGACTAGAGAGATAGCTCATCAGGTAAATTGTTTTCTATAATAGCATGAGGATCCAGCACCCATATAAATAAAACCCACATGTACCTGTCAATCCAAGTGCTAGGTTGGAGGATGAGGAGCAGGCAAGACAAGATGATTCTAGGGGCTTAGTGGCCAGCTAATCTAACCAATCAGTGAGATCCAGTATCAGTTAGAAGCCCTATCTCAGAAAATAAAGTAGCAATCAACAGAGGAAAGCATTCAACATGCACACACATAGGCACACCAATGTATGTAACATACACACATAAAACAACTTCACTTATACCTGTAATCCCAGCACTGAGAAGACTGAGGCAGAAGGATTGCTGCAAGTTAGCCCAAGGCCAACATGGGCTAAAGAATGAGATTCTGTCTCAAAAAGCAAAAGAAAAATAGAAGAGACGATTTGTCTCAGTGACTGGGAAACCATACCAGAAGTATGTGTGTTTGTACTTCAGGTCTACAGTTGAGCTGATTTTATGTGGGCTCAGTTAGATTTAACTGATCTTGGCTGGACTCAGGTGGTCTTGTCTAGTCTCAGTTGACCTTATCTGATCTCAGCTGATCTTGGCTGGACTCAGGAGAGCTTATCTGGGCTAAGTCGATCCTGTCTGGTCTCAAGTGATCTTGGCTGGTCTTAGTTGATCTTCACTGGGTTTAGTTGGTCTTCACTGTGTTCAGCAGAAATCAGCTAATCTTTGGGCTCAATCAATTTTGGTAGGACTCAGTGGAACTTTATTTGATATCACTTGATTGAACTTGGTATAGTTGAACTTTTCTGTATTGGAACTATGAAAGTTTAGAGTTTCTCTGCTCTACCTATCTTTATCTCGGTTTGGACAAACATGCCTAGGGCCACATAGCACTTTCTTGAGAGAGGTTATGTTAGTAGGAACATTACTAACAGCCTCTTGGAGGAACTGGCCAAAAAATACCATCCATATTTCATATTGCATGACAGAATGAACCAACTACCGAGTGTTCAGAGTCCAGTGTAAAACAGAAATGTGGATCCATTTGTTGAGCAGTTAGTAAGTGCTTTGAACAAGGCTTCTTCTAATAAGTATTCTTGGGGGCTGGAGTCCTCACATGCCCATGAAGTCTGTTATGCTGGGAAAACAGCCTCCTCAAAATTACAACACAAGCTCCATGAACATAAAGCTCACAGACAAGTGAAAAGTGAAGAGTCGGCATGCAACCTATTAGCATGGCCTGAGGACAGAAAAAATGAGGTCTAACCCTGACCCCAGTCACCAGTCCTTACCAGACCACACCTGGAACAGCCTAGTTTTTTCTCTACTCCTTGCAGGAGGGGCCCCTGGATGATTCAGGGTGGGTAATCAAGAATGTTCTCTCCATGCCTATTGTCAATAAGAAAGAGGAGATTGTGGGGGTGGCAACCTTCTACAACAGGAAAGATGGAAAGCCCTTCGATGATCACGATGAAGTCCTTATGGAGGTAAATATCTAGTATCATATGTGGACAGAGGGGTCCATCTATCATGTCGTGGGACATCAGCAAGGATTGTCCCTCTCCACACACATTTGGACTCTGGTTAGTACTACATCAGGGAGGAGAAGCCAAGGATAGTCCCCAAAGTTCTATCTCAGAAAGCCTCGTTCAGAGGCATTCATTGTAGTGCAGCAGAGTGCATGGCTAATGGGGTGACACTGCTCTTGTCCTCCAGTCTCTGACACAGTTCCTGGGATGGTCAGTGCTGAACACAGACACCTATGACAAGATGAACAAGCTGGAGAACCGAAAGGACATCGCCCAGGACATGGTTCTGTACCATGTGAGATGTGACAAAGATGAAATCCAGGAAATCTTGGTACTGTTCCTGGCATTTTATGGGGCCTCTCTTACTGGGGAAGGCAGAGAGCTCAGTGATAAGGACATATGTCTGGGGCCCAATGGCTAGGTCTAACCCTAACACTACACTGAGTGCAACTCAGACACTGTCCTTGTGCCTCATCCTAAGCAGTGAGTAGGTGTGATCACAGCCTTCCTAGCCCATCTAATTGTTCCATCTGTAATCTGTATGTGTCACTAAGGACAACACAGGGAAAGGAATGAATGTCATCGTCCCCAGGAACTTACGGCTTATGTCTGGAATTGGAGATGTCTGAGCACAAGGGAGACTACTGTCCTTCAGTGATTATCCTGTGTTCAACATGTTCTGTGATGGTACATCATCATTCTGTAACATTCACAGGATAAGGGTGATGTTGTCACTGTCACAGGAATAAAGGAGATATCAACACTGACACACTTATGGATGGACATAGATGGCATGATACCGCCATTATGTCACATTGGTGTGAAGGTTAATAGTCACTCAGTCATAGTCATAGGGTTAAGGTGATCCTATCGTCCTGTCCCTAGTGGAGGAAAGGTAATGAGGTCACTATGTTACTGTCATTCCCAGGGTGAGAGTGATATTGCCGGCTACCATATGGGGTGTAGGTGATGGTGTTACTCTGTTATATAGGGTGACGTGACATTATCATTCAGTCTCACAACTCACCTGTTGCTCTCTGTTAGCCAACAAGGGATCGCCTTGGGAAAGAGCCTGCTGACTGTGAGGAGGATGAGCTGGGGAAAATCTTGGTGAGAATCTGCTTCCAGTGGACACAAGCTGTTCTCATGAGTGTCAGGAGAAAGCCCTGGTACACACAGTGTCCTCTCATGATGTCAGTACTACCTGTGTAGGCATATCAACCCTCCTCAGCAGAGATGACAACACTGGCTCCTAGAGGGTCCAG
This sequence comes from Grammomys surdaster, assembly GCF_004785775.1. Taxonomy (NCBI): domain Eukaryota; kingdom Metazoa; phylum Chordata; class Mammalia; order Rodentia; family Muridae; genus Grammomys; species Grammomys surdaster. Next base: position 480,949 of record NW_021605170.1, on the reverse strand, counting down.
CTGGAGTTTACTTGATATCTGCCCTACTGAGTGTCTCTGTCTACTTTCCTGTCTCCTCTGTGTTTCCCAGAACTATCCATGTTTTAGTTTCTACATGTACAATTTAGGCCAAGTGTCCATCTGTGCTAGCTCCCTACAGTAGTAACTAGGTGCTACAGTCCCTAGTCTAGATAGATCTATGTTCATGTGTATGCATACTTCTGTGTGCACTTGTGTATGCACACATGTGTGTAGGCACATAGAAATACATGTTTATGTGTCTCCCAAAGAACACTCATACATCAGCCTGACAGTTGTGGGACACCTACCTTTTTCTGTCACCTGTGTGATTTATCAGAATCACCAGAGCTGTTTGTCTTACTGAATAGGTTTTGGAGTTTATTGATACCAACAAGTTCTAAATACTAATGGCTCTGTGTGTTGTGAGTGTACACATATGTGCCCATGTGTCCATATGGGTAGGTCTAAATCCATGAGTGTACCACTGTATTCATGTATATATCTTTATGTTTGCTTTTCCAACATCACTGCCACCAAGCCAGGCAAGCTTCTCACTGTCAGGTTGCCTGGTGCAAGGAAACAGTAGAAAACGATAAGTAGTGACCTAGCTATAAATTTGAGTAACTGGAAGGCACACATCACCAGAGATACCTGGGTGTCTGCCTGGACAAGGGTTCAGAGAAAAGAAAGGTTAAGAACCAGTAGGGGTATGGTAGGCCTGCTTCTCTCAGCCCACAATCTCTCTTACAGAAGGAAGAACTTCCAGGGCCTACCAAGTTTGACATCTATGAGTTCCACTTCTCTGACCTGGAGTGTACTGAGCTGGAGCTAGTCAAATGTGGCATCCAGATGTACTATGAGCTGGGTGTAGTCCGAAAGTTCCAGATCCCCCAGGAGGTGAGGAGATGTAGCTGGAGGTTCCAGAACAAGAGGAAGTGGGGGGTGGTAAAGGGTTACAGATCCCCTAAGAGGTGAAGTGTGTATGGTAATGGGGGGTGTCCACGAGTTCCACAGAAAGTGTTGATGACAAACACGTCCATCACAGTGAAATACAGTGATTGGATGGATGGATGGATGGATGGATGGATGGATGGATGGAAAGTTTGTTAACTAGGTTTTCCAAACAACATTTTTGCATTTTTTGTCAGGACAATATTCCCTATTTCACAGGGAAATAGGGAGTTTGTCATAGGGAATTGCAGCAACTGCCCACCAGAATAGAAATAGAAAGCATTTTCTAGGGTTGCTTACAGGAGAGCCCCTCAGGGATCACCACTGGGAGTAAGGAAAAGAGCTCAGAGCCCAACCATTCTGCTCTCTCCATGGGTTTCTCACTCTGCTCTGCATCCACCTCCATACCTGTGTTCCCACAGACCACAAGAAGAATGAATAATCTCTCATGCTCCTCAGAAAACAGGAGCAACAGGCTGGTATTTCTGAAAGAAATTTTACTAAATGCTAAGGGAAACAGTCAAAAAGAAAACCATTGGAATAAAAAATATTTCCAAATAATTATTTGACCCTAAATATCATAATGGAAGAAGTAAAGGGCTCCCTTAGCCTGCATCCTCTTGTTGAAGAAAATGTCGAGGTGTCCCACCTTACTGCTCAAGGGCCACACGTGACGCACTCAAACATTGAGGCCTTAAACCGATGGGTTTTTTGTTTGTTTGTTTGTTTGTTTGTTTGTTTAGTTGGTTTTGGTTTTCTCAAAAGATCTCACATGCCAGGGGTCTTCTTTCCATTGTGAGTCTGAACCACGGGAAGAGAGAGGCATTAAATTTCCAATGGCTGGAGCTGTTCTTTGCTCCAAACAGGAAGAGCCCTTCCCAAACAGGAAGGGGCCAATGGGAACAAGGAACGAGGGCTCTGAGATCAACAAGTTAGAAGTAGGGAAATAGGCATAACAGACTCTAATGCAAGCAGTAGAGGGGCTTGGGTAGACTCTCATGTGGTGCTGTATAGACTCATGTGTGGATCCCAGAGCCCACATGTCCTCTGCTCCCCAGGTCCTGGTACGCTTCCTATTCTCTGTCAGCAAAGCCTATCGAAGAATCACCTACCACAACTGGCGCCATGGCTTCAACGTAGCCCAGACCATGTTTACACTACTCATGGTATGTATGTAAATTGGATGGGCAAGATGACTCAGGGGTCTGGGGCAAGGACCATAGCTAACTACCTTCTGGCCTAAGGATATCAATTGTGCCTATCCAGTCCCAGCAATGGGTGGAAGGGACCTGGGTGGGCAAAGGGACGGGTTTGGGCTACCCCACATTCCCTTCAACCCCTGCCTTCTGGAGCCAGAGAGCTGGGCCAGTGGCAGGACTCAGGTCTGGACCTATCCCCACAGACAGGCAAACTGAAGAGCTATTACACAGACCTAGAGGCCTTCGCCATGGTTACAGCTGGCCTGTGCCACGACATCGACCACCGTGGCACCAACAACTTGTACCAGATGAAGTAGGCTGTGGGGAGGGCAGGCTTGTGGTGGGTATGGAAAATTATAAATCATGTGCCCTTAGGGTGAGTCTTTGCAGTCTGGCAGTCGGTACTGAGATGGACCACCTTGAAGGCGTAGTGCCACAGGGGTCAGACCTCATCCTACTGCCTTCTAACATTGCTTTTATTGTGTTTTCCTGTTAAATAAAATATACAACAGATCCCAGAATCCTCTAGCCAAGTTACATGGCTCCTCAATTCTGGAAAGGCACCACCTGGAATTTGGGAAGTTTCTGTTGGCAGAGGAGGTTTGTTCCTGATTTGTTCTGGGTTCTCCTCTGGGCTATGGTAGCAGCAGGAGGCCCTGGGCAGCATGGATTCATCAGTGTGAGATGCTGAGGGACAGGCTCACATCTAGAGATGTTCCCACATGGGGCAGAATTGCAGTCATGGAGGCAGTAGCTAGGAATGGCCACTAGAGGGTACAACGGATCATGGAAATGGGCAAAAGTTTCTGACCCAGGACACTAACAGACAGACACCAAGGGAAGACAAGGATGGCTATCTTTGCTTGGAGAAGTAGCCATAAGATTGATCTTCACATAAGTGAAGGCCAGGTTAGAGTGAGAGGATTAGACAGAATAGGCCCTGAGAGTCAAAAACAAGGGTACCACAGACATCTGCCACAACCCAACACCAACTGATGGTCCCCACAGAGTCTGAACATCTACCAGAACCTGAACCGGCGGCAGCATGAACACGTGATCCACCTCATGGACATCGCCATCATTGCCACTGACCTGGCCCTCTACTTCAAGTAAGAGTGCATCAGAGGCAGGGGTGGGGGTAGAGCCCTCGGTAGATACAGATAACCATGACCAGTCTGTCATCAACTCCTCTCCTCCTTCTTGGGATCAGAAAGAGAACAATGTTCCAGAAGATTGTGGATGAGTCTAAGAACTATGAAGATAAGAAGAGTTGGGTTGAGTATTTATCCCTAGAGACCACACGAAAGGAGATAGTCATGTAAGTAGCACGACCACTGTTGGCCAATGAGCCCTGTAGACCTCCCTAAACCCAGGGACAAAAGACTCCACAAGAGTAGTTCTAAACTGAACAAAGGTACTGTCTCAATCTGTCCTGAGGTTCATAGGCCTCAGCACGGAATCCAGAATTTTCCTTAGTACTCTTGACCACCACTTGCTTCAAGCTCAGCTCCCCTACTTCACCTACAAGATGGTGATTCTGGACCAGCACCTTCCCTAGTACTGTCCCAGAGGGCTGCTGAGAAAACGTGTTTACTCTCTGATCAGGACAGGTAGTCTGTCTGTCTGTCTACAGGGCCATGATGATGACTGCATGTGACCTGTCTGCTATCACCAAGCCCTGGGAAGTCCAGAGCAAGGTCAGGACTGATGACCATCTGGACCCAGAATAGCCCTTCACAGGCCATCCTGGGTCTGTACCTAGGGAACCACAGGGAAATGGTGTTGGTTTTTGAATACTTGGGTACAGCAGTGAGAGGCACTATATACACTGCCTGCAAAGCCTCTAGGAGAGGTCCTGCTGCTCCTGAACATACAGCCTCACTATAACTTTTGTGTGTGCTCAGGTTGCTCTTCTGGTGGCTGCTGAGTTCTGGGAACAAGGAGACTTGGAGAGGACTGTCTTGGATCAACAGCCCATTGTGAGTGTTGCTTCCAGAATTTTCCATCTTGATATATATGAATTAGAATGCTTGGTAGTGCTCCAGACCCCAGGAATTTAAGGTCCTGGAGTCTTAACCTTGATTTGTGGGGCCCTTTGGCATAACTATGGGCAATTTGGCATCTTTTACAAGAATAGAAATCATAAAAATTTGGAAGATCTGGGTTGTAGCTCACAAGCAAGAGCGCCTAGGGTCTATGCAGCTGCAGAGCACATCCACTAGGCCGGACAGTCCAGGGAGGTCAACTCAGAGAAGGGCAAACCCAGGGAAAGACAGGGAGTAGTGGTAGTAGTCCATGACAAGATAGATAATGAGGTAGTTACAGTTAGGGTTAGGACCCACTGCTAACACCAGAGATGACACATACATACATACATACATACATACATACATACACACACACACAGGAACTGGGAAATACATAGGGTTATTCTGACCACTTTATCTTCCAAGCCAGCTCTAGCTAATGTGAAGAGCTGTTTAGAGGAGGCTTTAGGCGAGGTATAGACTCAGCAAGAAAGAGTTCTTTGCCAGCAAACAAGTCTCATGGGGAGAGACAGCACCTATGTCATCTGCCTGTGTTTTCTTCACAAGCCCATGATGGACCGGAACAAAGCAGCTGAGCTCCCTAAGCTGCAAGTAGGCTTCATCGACTTCGTATGCACTTTCGTGTACAAGGTGCGCAGCAGGGGTATTCTGTGTGGGCTGGGGTGGACTGGAGTGGACTGGATCCAGCAGGGACCTAACAGGGACATTTGTGTGGTCTCCACCTTTATCTGACAAATGAGGGAAACCACAACACCCATCTCAACTTGCCCAGGCAATGGTTTGGCCCCGAACTTATGACTGTCCCTCAGAAGCACCAAGTATATTCCCTAGAATGTCCTTCCTCACCCTGAGGTCTCACCTTAAACATCCATGCCTCAGAGTGCCCCTTTACACACAATGGGCACACCATCTTCAGGAACATGGTTGCAACTTGCCTACTAGGTATCTGTGAAAATGTGAAGGTAAGCCTGAGTCTTACCTGTCTCCAATGGCATACCCCAATACAACCTGAAGAACATGATAGCAGCCATGTTCTCACTAGCTGGCCAGGCACCAATGAACTGCCAAGTCTTCAAGTTCTGCTATTTGATCATAGAGTATAGGACTTGAAGAGTTAGGCCCGACTAGTGTCCTCATGTGATGTACACGACACCCAAGCTCCACACCACTCTAGTTGTACTCAGTGGTGACAGACCCCACATTGTAAGGTAGAGATGCTGTGTGACTTCAAGTGAAGCCAATCATAAGCAGTCAGGGAGGCAGGAAGAGGTAACCACTATAAGCCCCACTGTTCCTCTGCCCATTGACATCACCTGAAAGCAGCTGTAGGGCTTGCTGGAGCTTCCAATCATCCTGCAGGTGACATTCTCGGCTCTATCCTTGGGATGTTCAACCTACTAGTACTGTTATAAATACTTAATACCCAACAGCTCCATCTCACAAAAGTTCCTATCCTGTCCTCCTCCTCAGGTATTTTCTGGAAAGGGGACATGTCAGTGGTTCTCTCCTATGCTGGTTAACTATAGATGACATTGCCTGGGGTGAGCACCAAGTGAAATTGCTAAGGGTTGGTAAACCAAGGTCATGCTGGGCCTGTGGTGTGGTGTGGAGCCATAGATCATGTGACTTGCGGATCAATCTTTGCAGTCCCCTAAGAGTGGTCATCTTATATACACGGTGCCAGGGAGTATGAAGCCTCATTTCACCATCCTTATGAATTTTAAGATAAATATGCCACAGATACTAGAATCCTATAACCAAGATATATAGCTCCACGATTCTAGAGCATTCTCAGTTCAATTAGTGGTAAGGAAGCCTGAGGCCTTGAAGAGCTACTGTTTGAGCCCTCCAGGATCAGTGAAACAGCATGGTGACTTCTCAGTTCCCTCTAGGAATTTTCTCGATTTCATGAAGAGATCCTGCCCATGTTTGATCGACTGCAAAATAATAGAAAGGAGTGGAAAGCACTAGCTGACGAGTATGAGGCCAAAGTCAAGGCCCTGGAGGAAGAAAAGAAGAAGGAAGAAGACAGAGTAACAGCCAAGAAAGGTCTGGGCCCCTCAGAGGACTGGGATGAGCTTATAGTTAACCCCTAAATCAATGCTGTAAGATGGCAGAGAACCATCAAGCAAGCAGCAAGGCAGCTAATCAGATAGCCTGACAGCTGAGACAGAGGCTCGGGAGCTGAGGAATGCCCTATCCATCTACCCTGTCTCTCATGGGGCATGGCTATTCATGCCATGTAGATAACAGACCAGACCAAAATGCTCCCTCACTGAGACAAGAACACTAGCATACTCATTCCTGTACAGGGGGAGTAAGCTCACCTAACTCTTTATCAGCCCTTTTGTTCCACTAAGTAGTTCCTTGCCAGGTGTGGTAGCAGATGCCTGTAATCACATGCTCCTCCCCCAGCTATCCTCAGAAACAAGGGAGAAAACCTGAATCAAACAACAAAAGGGGAAAAACACAGTGAGCTAAGCAGGAGTTAAGGATGCACAGTACTTACCCTGTATCACGTGAGTCAGTTGAACAAACCGATGCACCACAGATCAGAAGCCCAGTGACACTATCTTATCTTTTCCTGGGTTTGTTTACCCTGGACCTGGGGTTCTCCAGGGCCATCGCAAAAGCACATTGAATAAGGCAGCTTCTGGGTCATGGGAGGTCAGGACTGAAAGTAATCAGGGCATAGTGTCCGCAGAGGCTCAAGCACTAAGCAAGGCTCAGCATAATCGGCTTGGGTTGGCTACAGACCTAGTTCAGCCCCTGCAGGGAAAATCTTCAGGGGCAGAGGGCACTAGGTATACAAGACAAAGCCTCACACTCCGTCTTCCTTTGCAGTGGGCACAGAAATCTGCAATGGTGGCCCAGCACCCAAGTCCTCAACCTGCTGTATTCTCTAAGTTCTATCTCATGGCTTCGGGTCCCTCCTGCCACTCACTCACTGGATACGGACTCTGCCTATAGCAGTTTGGTATAAGACGTTAGGAACAGGGGGAAAAAATGATCGAATGTAACTTTGGATATTTTGAAAATTTAAAGGTGTTTTTACAAATTAAAGCCAACTATGAATAAGTTAAATGGTGTAGCTCATAATATTCATCTGGTTTGATAAAGTTCCCACAGAGATCTTTATAAAGGATCTGTGAAATGTGTCTGGAATCAGAGCTCTACTATTGTATGTATGTATTCAGTCCCATCTGCTTCAGCAAAAACATATGCCCAAGAGGTCAGACAACACAGAGAAAATAACTCGACATTATCACACATGTTGACAGCATTGGAGGGCACATCATATTTGGCCTGTTGAGACACTCTGCTGGGCCAAGGCTGTGATCAGAGCTGAGATCATATGGAAGTGGCCTGGGAGAGACCCTAAAGGAGGAAGCAGCCAGTGGCTTTGTCTGCTGTTGATGCTGCAGCTGTACAGAGGAGCCTGTAAGGTAAAGCAGAGGCAGCCCAAAGGGACCTCACAAGACTAACCTCTGAAATGGGCACTATCTGGCAAAGAACAAACTTATGGGAATCCCAAAGAATCTGTCCTCCTGCCAGGCCAACACTAACTGGATGGAGCCATTCCTGGGAAGAGAATATATCCATCAGTTCATCCTTAGCACTTGGGGCAGGGGGGAATGGAGTGGCAAATTTAACCCTCAGAGCCCCAGATAGTGGGATACCATTTAGGGAAAATAGAAGGGGAAAAAGGCAGCTCCTCAGCCTCTAAAACCACAGCTTTGAAGTATATATATGCTGTTCATATTACATTTGTAGATCAACTCACTTTAAAAACAAAAACAGGCTCCAAACCTAGAAAACTTACTCAAAGCACAAAACAGGGGAAGCAATGACACTTCTAGTTTGCTTTTGATTGTTGTGATAACCAAGAGCAAGTTGCAGGGCTTGCTCTATTTGCTTATATGTCTTCATCAGTGAAGCAGGGGGAGAGCCAGGAGTCATGGGAGACTGCTTACTAGCTCCCTTATTTTGCCTTCTTAGAGGACCATCTGCCCAGTGGTGGTACCACCCACAGTGGGCTGGGCACTTCCACAAATTAACCATCAATTAAGAAACTGCCCCACTGCCGGGCGGTGGTGGTGCACGCCTTTAATCCCAGCACTTGGGAGGCAGAGGCAGGTGGATTTCTGAGTTCGAGGCCAGCCTATACAGAGAAACCCTGTCTCGAAAAAACAAAAAAAACAACAACAAAAAAAGAAAGAAATTGCCCCACAGACATGCCCACAAGCCAATCTGACAGACAATTCCTTATTGGAGGTTCCCTCTTTCCAAGTATCTAGTTTGTGTCAAGTTGACAAGAACTAACTAGCACACCAGTTGGGCACAGGAGCCCAGTCAGCCAGGCCTCCTTGAATAGTTCAGCTTTAGGCCACTTTCTAAGACCCAGAGAAGAATTATGAGTTGGAGGTACAAGACCCATGTTATTGTGAAGGCATCAACACCCACCTGTCCTCCTGTGCAGAGCTTGAGCTGCTGACATAAGCAAAGAGCCCAGGGCAGAGCAGGGCAGAGCAAGCTGCATCCAAGAGGCTAAGCCACTCTATTACCCTGGCATCTCTGGAGTCCAATTTGGCCTTACCACTGCACCCTTCGGTACTTCTCTCATGCATCTGAGCTTCACTTTGTATGTGTGTCAGATAATGATCATTAACTCCTTCGGAACTCCACCCACCCCACACCCACCCAAACCACAGAGCTGGTGCCTAGAAGCAAACAACCAAGGCAGTAAAGAGAGGAAGCCATAGCATCACACAACGAAGCTTTATTCATCCTCAACGACTAGAGAAAACCAAGCTCACTGACGACGCCTCACTTGAGAATGCTGTCATCTTGAGCTGAAAAGTGAGAGGAGACCATGTCACACATTATACAAACTCCAGCCACCTTACGAGGACTTCAGTTTTTAAACAATCAAGAATTTTATTCCAAGAGAACCTAACTTCATCACTAAAATCATCCCTTGCATACCCAACTGCTTTCTCCATCTGACTGGAATCTACATGAAGTCAACAGAGAGGGGTCAGAGAGTCTGTTCAGCAGTAACCTCTCACAAGGCTATCTGCAGATGCCACCCAAAGAGAAGGGGGTAGTATGCCTCCCCCGCTCCACTGGGCTCCACGGAGGGAAGCATTGGACAAAAGCATCATGGGATGAAAGGCAGCCCCAGGTCCACTAGTCAGCAGCTACTTCCAGAAAACTCGGGGGTGTTGGGAGGGGCTGAAAGCCATACCTTCTGCCAGCTCTCTCTCAATCCGTTTCAGCTCGTCTAGTCTCTTCTTTTCCTCTGCTGCTATCCTCCTCTCCTCCTCGGCCCGGGGTTTCAGGTAACCTGGGGAGTGGACGCAATTAACTTCTTCCCTAAAAAATGCTGCTTCGTGATAAAGCCGACTCCAGAATCTTCGGGTAGCTGTCCCCACTTGTTCCCCGCTAGGAGCATCACCTCCCTCTCGAGGAGCTGCCGGCCTGAGCAGTGTCACACAGCCAGGTGTCACACAGCCAGGTTTCTCTCACCCAGAATCCCTCTCTACTGGTCCCCAAACTCACTGTAGCGCTTGGCGCCGTATGCCATGCCGAGGATCAGAGCGGAGTACCTGCCGAACTGCAGAACAAAACGTTAGAGCAGAAGGCACACCGGGGGAACAAGGGGATGGCAGGGATTGGAGATCGAGGAGTACGAGGAGAGGGAGCACGGGGCGGATGTGTGTGCAAGGGTTTTGCAGGCCCGGGATTGCTTCGAGACCACAGCTGGCAGTCTCGAGGGTGGGCAATGCTAAGTCAAGGGAAGGGAGAAGAAAGGGGGCATACAGAAGCTCTGAGCACCGTGCAGCGACGGTGAAGCGGATTCACCTTGATGAGCGGAGAGACCTGAACCGGGGGCACCATTTTGTCCGTGACCTTCGCACCGGAAGCTCAACTGGGGCGGAAGACAGCGAGAACGCAAGACCCTTCCTGAAGTCAGGAAAGCGCATGCGCCGCAGCGAAAACGCTGCCCCCTAGTGACTGGAGGCTAGCAGGGCGTTCCCACGGAGCTGGTTACCACTTTCCGCGTGAGAAATCTCTGGGCTGTCAGTGTAAGATGGCTTCAGAAGGGTGGTGACCGGCGTGTAATGAACGACCAGCCCTGGAATCCGTCGCCCACGTTTTGTGGACTGGAGCACGCAAACAATCCCTTCGTCTCTTGGAACGCACGAGCACACCTGGCCGACTCGAGCGGCCCACTGGGTGCGGTGGATTGGGCACGAGATTACAGAACTTGTATTGGCCCTTCATGAGAGGTCAGCAACCACCCAGCCTTGGACGCATATGTCCTCTGGCCAGTATTTTCTCGCCCAGAACTCCTATCTCCTACCTTTGGATGTTTTGGGCCTTACAGGTGATGGTCATCCAAATGGGGCTAACCCCTGGATCTCCCTGGCCACGCTCTCAGGACCACAGGTCCTGAGTCCTAATGACCTCTTCTCCAGGCCTCGAGGGGACAGACCGTGGAGCACCCAGATTGCCAAACTATCTTTCTGCAGTTCATGTCCCCAGAGAGGGTGCCTCTCTAACAGCCATGTCTGTCTAGACTAGCAGTTCTCAACCTGTAGGTTATGATCCCTTTGGCAAACCCTTATTTCCAAAAATATTTACGTTATGACTCATAACAGTAGCAAGATGACAGTTATAAAGTAGCAATGAAAATAATGTTGGGGGGGCACATAAGGAGCTTTATTAAAGAGCCACGGCATTAGGAAAATTGAGAATCGCTGGTCTAGGCAGAAGTTGTCCAGGGATGGGTTAAGCAGGAGACAAGGTAGGTACCAGCTGTGTCTGCTGGCAAGCAATCTCTGTGGACCTCTGTCATGGTAAGGTTTGTAGCCACCCACTGAATGGCTGGCTTTACCCCAATGCCCCATAGTGATTTGAAATCTCCCTAAGGCTGTCGACTGAACCACCCTCCTCAGTTTTGCATTACTCCAGGGCTTGGAAAGGTACACAGTCCATAGTAATGGTATCTTCTCCTGACTTCATTAAGTCCATATTTAACAGGAGAATACAACTATGCATATAAAGTGGATAAAATGCAGCAATGAAAACTTCAGGACTCATAATAGGTGCTGAGCTCTCCTGGGCCATCAGAAGAGGAGCTACTCCTCTAGGCCCTGGAACTGTGCCTACATTTGGTCTGGAATACAAGCCCTGGGCCTCTTCTGTTGGAATCCTAGAAAATTTCCTAACCTGGGAAGAAAACTACTCAGGCCATGTGCCACAGGTGTACCCCATACTCTTATCTTGTCTTTGAGACATCTGGTCTTCAGTTCCTCACTCCCATCCCTTCCTTCTGACTTGTTACTCCCCGAGGAAGCTGTAAAGTCATGCTGACCTACAAGGCACCAAATAAACTTCCTCACCCCTCTTGGCCATCTGCACACTGATCCCTCTTCCTTTCCTGATCTTGAGCAACTGATTAGATAACCTTATGTGACCAAACAGGTTTCTTTCACTAAATCTTAAAATAAATCAGACTCCCTAGTGGCTCGAGTTTCCATAACCAGAAGTGACTCTGGGGTCCAAGAAGAGTGTGGATTGCGGGGTGGGTGCACAGAAGCTATATGGAGTAGGGGTGGAAGAGGCTTACAATACACACACTGGCACAAGCATGCACATGAATGGCTTGCCATCTGACAGTACACACACTGGCACAAGCACACACACGAATGGCTTGCCATCTGCTGTAGCTCGGGGTTATTTGTTGAGCAGTAGAAGTGGTTAAGTTTCCACATAGCTCAGGATACCACTAGGAGGATTCTGCACCTGTTGGAACAGCTGTGTGAAAAATCTAAATATTCCCGATGTGTTGCTATCTTTAGTGCTGTACTCAGGCTCAGCCAAGATCCTCCCTGGGGTCTTGACCTCTCAAATTCAGAGCTTACCACACCTGTGGCTGGGCTAAGCCCAACCAAGGCCCTTTACTGTCAACTATCATTCCCATACCTGGACAAGCTTACACCTCTGGTAACATGGAAGATGTCACAGTTTAGAAATGTACCAGGGTAGGAGTTGCTCAGCTATCAGATGCACAATCCATCCCCAGTCATCCCATCTGTGGCTGCTCAGGTCCTACTTCCTGCTGCCCCTATGTGGCATCGGCCTCCAGACTATGGGACTGTGGGAGAACTCATCTGTTCACTTCATTGTATTTCCTGGACTTCCTCATCTCAGATAGGCCTGCAGGCCCACTCCCATATCTCCTGCTCTATTCTCACCCCAGAAATCCAGTGTCTGACAGCAGTGACAGAATACAAGTCATATTGCTTCCCTGAACTTTGCCTGTCAGATGAGTAAGGGGAAACCTGAGAGCCATGTCAAGACTGACCGCATTGTAGACAGTCTAACCATCTCTAAGGCTCTTCTACCTCAGAAATGTTATTGCCCATGACTCAGCTACAGAGGGGCCAGAAGTGGCATCAGAATGGCTCCTGGGTCTGCCAATTAATCAGGAAATAAAAATTAGTGCCATGAAAGACTTGATACACACAGAACAAAACATAAATTCTTTACCAGGCTGTGGTGGCACAATCCTAGCACTAGGGAGGAAGATGCAGACAAGTCTCTTGAGTTTGAGGGCAGCTTGGTGTACAAAGTGAGTTCCAGGTCAGCCAGGGATACATAGAAAAGCCCTGTCTCAAAAACAAAAACAAAACAAAACCAACAAAACATTCTTGGGTCAGGGCCATTTATCTGCTGGTTTTGAAAAGATCTATGCTCAGCACCTCCAGTTTCTGCTGCCCTAGCAAAGCCCAGTTGCCCAGTATGACTTAGATGCCCAGACTTTGGAGATATAGCATTCTTGGCAGAGTAAAATCTCCTGGTGCCTGGGCTGAGAAAAGGGTTATCTGAGTTACCACTGGGCTACCTGGGCTCACTCTGCAGTTGTCCAGTCCCCTGGGGTGGCAGTCCTCAGCTTGTTCTTGTAGGAAGTGGCAAGCAAAGTCTGATGGCCTTACGGAACCAGACACCATCTTAAGACAGGCAGGAACTCGATCCTGGGCAAGCAAGACTCCGGCATGGTGAGCAGCTAACAAGGGAGGTGCTGAGCAGAGGCATCCAAGTGTGTGTGTGTGTGTGCACTTACACAAGGATGTCTTTGTGTGTTTGCTCATGTGAACATAAAGAATGGTTGTGGGTGTAGAGACACATGCCCCGAAGCTGCCATGGTGACAGACTAGGAAGAACAAGGGAGGGCCTGGACTTTCAGAAAGCTGGATGACAGACATGAGCCCATCCTTGGAGTTCATTTACCCTGAAGCCCTCTAGGATGGGACATAGTGGGCTGCTTGGACCCTCCAGTCCTACAGTTCCCTCATCCTGTGAGTTAAGTCTCCCAAAACATGAGATGTCTCCAAGTGTTCCCCCAATTGCCTCAAAGGACTCCTGTCTCCAAGACAGCAGGAAGGCCAATGGAAAACAGCACTGCATATCCAGAGGCACTCTCCAATGTCTTCTCTAATTCTCAGCAGACCTAGATCTGGAAGTTCTAGGAGGTAAGTCTGCCTTTGCTCTCTGGGAAACACTCTCACAGCTGGTACCTGACCCTTTGATGGAGCAGAGCCAGGTGTGGGAGGTAAGGGTAAGACCTAGGGCAAAGGGAGACCACCAGCAACGCAATAAGTCTGGCATTGATTCTCAGCCCTTCACCCTCATGGATAAGAAAAGAGACAGCTTCATTGACAAAGAGAATCCGTAGGACACTTATCACTTCCCTGAGGTGTGATTTCTTCCTCAGGTAGAGCAAGGGCATTGTCCCTAAATGCTGATACACCCTCTTATTTTGGGGGTGTTATGGCCAATTCTAGGTTTGTTTAGTTTTCCCTTAGCTATTCCAAAGGGCTCTACTCTCAGGGTCTCAAGGTAGCTATTCAAGGCTGTGGTTTGTTTAGAGCTAGCAGAGGATATCAAGGATGGTTAGAAAAATCTGGGATAGGTTTGAGGCAGGGACTAGGGAGGCAACCCAGTGGATGACACAGCTAGCCCTATTCCCCTCCCGACACCTCCATTCTACCCCTAGACTCACCTCGTGGCTTAGAAGAGGATATGTTCGGGTAGGCTGACTCATCATCTCAAGAACTAGATGCCAGCTCTTCTCCCACCCTCTCCAAGCCACTTCAGCTGACACAGAGCCTTCTCTCTCAAAGTTACCACCATGAGACACTCCTGGGGTGGAGGTGGAGGGGGGCAGGGACTTTTGATCCTACCTTAGAAGCTGGGAAAGACAGTTACTTTTTATCTGGGATTGTGGTTTCCTAGTGCCTACCTTCTCTATATTTGAGAACAGAAAACAGTTCTCAAATTTCTTCTCTCCTCCACAGCAGATGATGTCCTTAGATTTGAAGTGACCTGAACGAACCCAGCCTATATTCCCCACACTTGGCCCAAGCACTCCATCTCATGCCTCCCCTTTGTCTATATGTGCTCAGCACTGCTCTGGAGTCACCCTGGGAATGACAGATGTAGGCTGTCCTGTAGGGTCACCTATCAGTGTCAAGGGCAGAGGGAGCTGGGGATAACATTGTGGGCCCACTTTATACCCTTCTGCCCACGCTTGCAGAGGCAAAACTAATGTCAAGGACAACGAGGTGGATGCCATTCTCAAGGAGTCCTCATGGCCCATCAACTTCACTATGTTTCCTGAACGTGTTTGGAGGGATGATCAGTGAGCTCTCCCCTGGGACAGCCTCAGCTCAGCCACCTGCCAACGTTCAGTTTCAAATACTTAAAACTCCAGATATTAAAAAAATAAATAAACTTCTAGATATTTTACATAGGTGCCTAGGATAGCTTCAGACCCCAGAGCCTGTGGCCATGGATGTGGCATAAGGTCTTGGAGATGCAGCCTCCTCAACAGAGCAACGTCTCCTTGTGCCTTGGCTAGAGGAAGGAGTATCTATGTCACTTCCAGGCTACCTCCTCTCACTCTGCAGTTGTCCAGTCCCCTGGGATGGTAGCCCTCAGCCTGACCTTATACAAAGTCTCTGCTAGACATCTGAGCTGTCCTAGGGGACATCTCTTGAGAAACCTCTCTCAGTAGTTCCCAAGCCTTAGGAGTCCCAACACATCTCCCATCTATCTAGCTATATGTAGCCTCTGTCACTCTCAAAGCCCTGGCCCCCAAATGTAAGTCAGGGCTACCCATGAGTATCTGAGAATCTAAGGTTTCCTCTTAGAGTGAACAGTGGGGGTTCTTGGGACCCTAGAACAGGAAAGACTCCCCAGATGGTACAGCAAGACTAATCACTTGAAGCTCTAGGACAGGATAGAACTCTAAAAGCCTTTTTTGTGGGCAGGCACAACTACAGAGACCTAAATCTCTTCAAGGCACTCAACCTCGATGGCAATGGCAGCATCCACAAGGAATAAGTTAGTGCTGGTTTGGGGTCTGCTGAACACCCACCCCGAGAAGAGGCATGGTGCCTGAGCTCCAAGCCCACCTCACCAGCCCGTCTTGGGCTCTAACTCTAGGGAATTAAAGAGCCACCAAGACCCTGAGAGCAGAGTCATTTGGAATAACTAATTCCTGACATTTGGGCCTTCATGACCCAGGGTGCCATTGTCTATCCATCCATTGCTGTCTTAAACCGCTTCCATAGATGGATTACTATACATGCCACTAGGAAAAGGAAACATTCTGTTATCCTGGGCATTTGCCTCTTACCCCATCAGGTATCTGCTGAGAGTCATGACGAGCTCCAGGAACCATTAGGCACCTGGGCTTTGGTGGCAAGTGGGCAGGACATACATTCTAAAAGCCCAAGCATATTAGAGGGCGGCTAGAGGCAACATTCCTCCAAAAGGATATATCACCACCTTGCTACTGGCCAGCTCAGTAATAGAGGCAGCAGACAAAGAGGCAGGTCTATGTCAGGCCTCCCACGAGAAGAGCCACAAATAGGAACTTTCCACTCTTCCTCAGAGCAGCCTAATTGGTCACTTTCCCACTCTCAGCATTAAAGGTCTACTGGTGTTCCAAGCCAACAAGATGACTGCAAATGAGATCTGCCCAACCCCCAACCCCACATCTATGGCTTTTACAAGCCCAAGTATATCAGAAGTCAGCTAGAGGCAACATTCTCCCAAAAGGATAAATCACCACCCTATTATTGAGCTAATGAGCTCAATAATAGAGGCAGCAGACTAAGAGGCAGGAATAAGGTCTAGGTTTCCACCATGTTTATACCATCTATTTACCACCACCACCACCACAA
>NW_021605170.1:446562-464481 GCF_004785775.1 Grammomys surdaster | reverse complement strand
ATACCATCTATTTACCACCACCACCACCACAACTCCCAGTTTCCACCCCTTTTTTCCCTCCATCCCCCTCTCCCTTACACCTTCCCTTCTCCCATCCCTCTCTGCCCCACTTCCTCCAATCCCTCTTCTGACCTTACCTTGCATACATTCCCCAGTCCCTCCCCTCACCTGGCCCTTGGCTCTCTGACCCTTTTTACCCCTGAACAAGTCAAACAAGACTCAGGAGCCCACTGGATGAAGTTCAGTGCCTGTAATTTACTGTGTCTGGGCTGCTGGAGCCCAGGAACCTGTCTCTCCTCCTCCTCCCACCACCAATCTGAGTTCCCCATGGATACCCTGCCTATCTTAGGCTCACTTTCAGGTGAACAGATGCTGGAGTTTTGCCTTCATCGATGTGGCTGGCAACTAGACTACAAAGTGCTGACCTATATGCTTGCCCATGCAGAAGAGGAAGTAGACGCTGCTCCACCATCCAGACTGCAGCTAGCTCAATAAAGTTGGACACATAAACTTTGCTGTGAGTGCTCATTGCGGGAATATGTTCCCTGCTCAGCTCAGACCAGCTCACCACCTGCTGTGCTATTTTAGAATCAGGCTCAGTGCCTGGTCATAGAGTGGAGACAAGTTCTTCCTATCCCTGTCTACCTCAGACTGGTCATGCCATAGCCTATGGAACTCCCCCAGTCTTATGCCAGGAGTCCCTAACTCACTCCCTCTGCCCCTGCCACAGGCCCTCTTGCAGTAGACACACATATGGCTTGGCCAGGATCCACCCTAACTGGCCAGTATCCATACAATAGCAGCTATTTCCAACTCCATCATAGTCTTCCTGAGGACCAAAAGGCCATCCTATCATACCCTGGGTCTGCTATTGACTTTGTGTCTCTGTCAGAGCTTTTAGCACAGCTGGCACAATTAAAGAGATTCTAGCAAGCCTATGTTTTACTAGACATCTCTGGTCATAGTCTCTGCCCATTCTGAATGCCCTTTGGAGACAGAAGCTTTGGAGACAGGGCCAGGAGCCTCCTTCAAGGCCTCATCTCGAGGTGTCAAGCCAGGAGTCTCAAGTGGTGACACTTGGGTGGGGTTTACATTCCTTGGATTCCTGGCACACATTGTGGGTGAAGAGGATCCTCCAGACTCAGCCTCCAGGCGCCGGTATGGGGTGTTGAAGAAGATCACCAAGACACAGGTGAAAAGGGTACATAGGCCAGCCAGCATCAGAAGGGGCACTAGGGACACAACAAGCACAGGATTGTCTCTCAACTGTCCAGGCAGCCAGAGCCCCCAGTTCCCAACATAGTGAAGCCTTGGTAGACCTGACCCAGCTGACAGTACCCAGTGTTAGCCACCCAGACTCTTAGAGCAGAGTCATTTGGAATAACTAATTCCTGCCATTTGGGCCTTCATGACCCAGGGTGCCATTGTCTATCCATCCATTGCTATCTTAAACCTCTTCCATAGATGGATTACTATACATGCCATTAGGAAAAGGAAACATTCTGATATCCCAGGCATTTGCCTCTTACCCCATCAGGTATCTGCTGAGAGTCATGACGAGAGGTCTGGAAACAGTACTGGTCTAAACCCTCAACAGCTCTCAGGATGTTCCCAGACCCAGGCTCCAGCAGCGAGGAATCATGAGTTATGGGACATGGGTTTACCACTACTGCTCTATCCACTGTTGTCTCCACATCTCTCTGCCTCTGTCTGCCTCTGTCTGTATCTGTCTGTCTGTCTGCATCTGTCTGTCTGTCTGTCTGTCTGTGTCTGTCTGCCTGCCTGCTTGCTGATCGCTCTCTCAATCTTCCTGTCTCTTTGTAGCTCTGTCTCTATCCCTGTCTATTTCTGACTCACCCCTATTTTCCCTTCTGTCTGTCCTGGTAAATTCCCTTTATCCCTATCTCCCTGTCATCTCTGTATTTCTATTTCTGTCCTTGTCTCTTTTTCTCCTTTTCTCTCCAAGATCTCTGCCCCTTTCTGTCTAAGCTCTTAGTCTATTTTCCTGGATTTTGAAACACCTCACATGACACTGGATTTGTGTCAGAGTCTTTGGACTACACCCACAAGCAGAACCCAGGCGTCTGACCACACTGTTTCACACTTAGAGCAACTGTTGCTGACCTGGGGGATTAAAGAGCAACCAGAATCAAGATCCTCAGCTGGGGCAGGGCTCCTAATAACCTTATCTTCCTGGTCTTGTCTTAGCTCTCTAGGGCCAAAGCTTAGGCACAGACACTCACCTGTCCAGTCCAGAGGGTCCTCACCCTGCTGGCAGGTAGAAAAGGATGGACCTGTTCGCTGCACAGTCAGCGCTGTCAATAGCAGCATGATGAGCACGCCCTCGGCCTGCCTGGATACACAGGGTTCTCAGCCTGGGCAGAAAAGCTCTCTGTCCACCACATTTAATACCATTGTGGGCAGGGAACAACATCTGTGCCAACCACTACAACACCTGTTACTCCTGGGACAGTACATCCGCCTCGCAGCTGGCCCAGGCTTGCATGTACACAGCAAGTACATGCTTATGTCTGGCCAGAGAAAGAAGGTTCGGAGCTTCACGAATCAGGAGACTAAGACATGTAGCCCAGGCAGGGTAAGGGAAGGAGTCCATGCCTTAGGAGAGGAGGTTAGCATAAAAGGATACTCACCCCAGGACAAAGATCAAGCCAGCAGAGGCACCCTCACCCACAGGAAATGAGCATTCAACTGCAAGTTCCATGACCACAGGTGCCACTGAGAAGCCAAAGAGCCCAAGGAGGGAGCAGATGGCAGCCAGTGCAAAGGTCTGTCTCTGCAGCTGGGATACCTGGTACCAGCAAAGGGGCAGAGAAGAATGTAACAGGGATGTCAGTGAGACATGCCACCCCCACCCCCAGCCCCACCTTGAGCTCCTAGACTTGGTAGCATGGATGTGGCACTGAAGCCAGTTCTACCTAGGGCTACCCTCAGGCCCAGATCAGGTTTGACACTGAGACACTTGCTCTTGGCAAGCCACCACTGTACCTGCTGCTTCTACCCTCTTGCCTGCCATAGTATCCCTCCATCCTGGGTAGGTAGTCTTTGTTCCTAATAGTCTTACCAGAGCAAAGGCCACAAAGGTCATGGAAGTCAGACAGAGGCCTATCTTGGTGGCTTCAGTGAAGTGCTTGGTCCGATCCACATACAGGCCTAGGAGCAGTGCCCCCAAAATTCCAAACACGATGAAGAGAGCCCCACAGAGGCCTGAGAACTCCTGGAAGTGTGGAGGGAAAGCTGAGAACCATCAGGAAGCAAGGAGCCTCCAGAGCTCCTTAGGGTGTATATCACCACCACAGCAGTTCCAAAGAACCAGGCTAGACAATCCTATCAAGCTGCCTCCTAAGATGGGTTTTCTGCAATGTGCACACCACTAAATGGAAAGGGTATCATCACAGATAACACAGACCCCTGGGTTCATGCCTATAGCCCATGAGAGACCCATACACACCAGAGGCCATGACTGTCACTTCCATGTGAGGATCCTGATCTAATCTCTAATGGTGGCAGAAGGAGGATGTGGGCACTGATTGCTCAGAAACAGCAGGTAACCCTGGCAGAGACAGAGCCCAGTCTTTAGGAAGGGCTACTACTTACATTAGAGTAGCCATTGGCACAAAAGATCTGTTCCAGGAGGGCTGAGAAGCTAGAGAAGATACCAATGCCACCACCAAAGCATACGGCTAGGATGACATAGGCCTTATTCTGTATGAGCTAGAAGAGAAAACAGCCCTTAACTCAGAAGCCCCAGCAAGCTTCTGACCACAGCTTCCCTGTCCCCAGAACCCACATTACCCACCAGTTTGAGCCCATGGAGGAAACTCTCTGAAGTAGAGTTGGCAGCCCCTGTGGATGGTGGGGTAGGAGGCACACTCTCCCAGAGGCAGACAGTGGCCATCAGACAGGCAAGGGCAGCAGGAACAATATAGATGCCTAGCTGGGGAGAGGTTCTGAGTGTCACAAAGAAGTCAGACTGACATGTGACCCCACATGTCTCAGTCTACGTTGCCCATCTTACTAGCTACCTCCTGCCTTTAAACTCTCGTGAGTCAGCAAATCTAAGCCTTTGGGGGGGGGGACGACTATATGACTCCACCCCCCAGCTGCTCTTCACAGCTTCATGTAGAACCTAGCTTTCAGAAAACCACTCAAGGATGATTCCCTCCTTGATGACACCACCCCAACTTCCCAAGGCTCCAAACTTAGCCCCACATAAGGAGATGATGCTAATGCACCCAGGTATGTCATACCAACAAATGTGAGTATATACCACACACAAGAACAATGACTTCATGTACTGTGTACACAAGTATATGTATATATGCTCAAGTTCACGTAGCATACATGCCACATGCAAGGTAATCATGAGACCCTCACCATCACAGGAATGTCTTCTGCTTTCTTGACTAGGGCAGGAGACAACACATTTGCTATAAGGAGGCCCAGAGGATTTGCTGGATAGAAAAACAGTTGTATCAGATCAGCTGTGGCAAGCCTCACCCCAATCCTTGGGGTGAATCCTTCCTGGCTCAAGCACCTTGGCCTTGGCTCAAGCTGGGGAGAAGATTACAGATATCCAGCAGGGCCTATGAGCAGAGCCCAGGTTGCAGAGGTTCCATCCCTGGACTCACACATGGTGCCGATCATGTTAGCTGTGGCTCGCTGGTGCTCTGGAAACCACAAGGCAGCCAGCTTGGCTGGAGAAGAGATGACCAGGGTCTGGGCCAGGGCACAGAGACTCTGGCCACTCATGAAGAAGGCAAAGGGACTGGGGATCCTGACGGCCAAGCACGGCACGGCACGTAGCAAACTCCCAGAAAAATTCAACCATGCACCCAGGATAGTCTGCAGGAATGGACAGTCAGAGACTATATGCTAGCCCAGAGCCTCAACATCCACATCTCCAGATGCCTATCCCGAGCTTTTAGGGACACCCCAACATCTACCTGTTCCCCCAAGCTGCTTTGCTGGGAAGCCTAGCAGGTGGGGCTGGTGGAGTCTAATCTGAAGGGATCAGGGTTTTGCACTCAAAGTCAAAGGGTCCCCAGCCCACCCACCCCACACAGGAATGGAATGAAGTCTGACTTACCGC
This sequence comes from Grammomys surdaster, assembly GCF_004785775.1. NCBI lineage: Eukaryota > Metazoa > Chordata > Mammalia > Rodentia > Muridae > Grammomys > Grammomys surdaster. The sequence continues at coordinate 459,371 of NW_021605170.1, read as the reverse complement.
TCCACGGAGGCCAACAGAGTCCAGAACCCATATGGCTGCCATGCCAAATGGGATGGCTAACACAAGGTATATTAGTGACAGCCAGTTAACCTGCTCCATGGACAGGAGGAAGTGCTGTGCTATGGTGTCTGCTACAGGTGCAAAGCTGAGCCAAAGCTATGGAATACACATAAGTCAGCTACAGGTCACAGAACATCACCTCTGTTCTGCCTGAAGCCTACGAACCCCATTTGGCTAGCTCAGGATAGGAGCAGAGATGCATAGGTGTGCCTGTTAAGGCTATAGGGACACAGCCTGATAGAAATTCTGGGTCATCCTGCTAGAGAATCACATTTACTGTGTTACACAAACCAGGAAAGCAGACAGGCATGGACTACAGCCTAACTAGCAGTGGACCATGAACCAGCCTGGAGGCAGATACAGAGGCCAAAAACCTGGCCAGGGACTGCAGGGTCATGAATCTAATTAGGATTGACTTGATTCTCTGAGGAAGCTGAAGTCAATCAATAGGGTTAGTGTCCACTGCCTGGGAGGCACCGTGTTAAAGGTGACAGAAAGAGGAGAGTGAGCAGCTTATGAGTTGGCTGTGAACAATGGGACAGAGATGCCAGAATCTCAGTGGGTGAGATATCCTGGACACTGAGTAAGTCATAACACTTAAGGACACAATACTGGAGCACTTGGGGTAAGAGAGGGAGAGATGAGAATCAGGGAAGATGGTAGCCATGGTTCCAAATTTCATGGTTGAACAACGTGCTGAGACAAGATGGGTAAGGACAACATTTTGGGGAGACTATGAGGTTTGGTGTGTGGTGGCAACTCCATGCCAGACATCTAGATGGATAATGAAGCCTTAGCGGCTCAGTGCACACACGAGGACCAAGGGAGAGGCCAACAGCCAAGGACAGAAGAGTTCAGTCAGGACTTCTTTAGAGATGGGACAGAATCAATGGAATCTCTCTTTGCACATACTCTCGCATCTTAGGCACTACAAAATATAGGGACTCTGAAGCCCAGAGTGCAGAGTGGAGGAAGTTTTTCTGGAAGAAGTACGGGAAGCTGAGTGGAGAGAAGGAGTCATCAAGCTTAGACCAGTAGAGAGAATAGTTATATAGCCCAACAAGGGTGTGTCCCAAATCAAAGTTCCCGATGAACCCTACTGATCATGATAGAGAGCCACACCCTCTAGAACTGAACAGAGTCCCAGGTTTCCCCACCACAAAGCCTTGGGAAACACCAAGATTGTGCAACAACTGCATTTCCTTCTTTATTCTCGGGACAACACAAGGAACAGATCTCTCAGGCTTAGAGAGCCCCTGATACAGGCCTAGCTGCCTTCTGCCTGGCTTCATAGAGCAGACAGGGGACCAGGTATACAAAAAAAATGCTGTGTTGAACAAGAAAAATCTCCTAAGTCTCACAGGACTGTCCTTGCTCCTCCCAGAGCTATGACCCCACATAAAAGTGACAGAGAGATCTGTAACATGTGTAAGATGGGTGGAGAAAAAAAAATCCATCTAACGATACAAGAATAAAAACGAGAAGACTTTCAACCAGCTTTAAGTCTCACCCTGACCCAGCCCCTGATTGCCTTCCCATCCAAAACACTGGGCCATCTCTTGGTCTCACATAAGCTCTGTTGTGCCTGCCTGCTCAGGCTGCTCTCTCAGAGCCCTAGCACCCAGACACTAGATCAGAAATTCCAGGAAGCATGATTAAACATGAAGCTCACTGGTCATAATGGGGACCCAGCCAGGACCGTGACAATTCATAGTGTTAGGGTAATATTCTCTCTCCATAAGGACAGCAGGACATCACCCAAGTGTCCCAGGAACTTGCCTTATCTACAAAAGGTAAAACTCGAGTAGATTTCTTTATGTGTCTTCAGACATCTATCCCAAACCAGTCATGTTTTCCAGTGTTAGAAAGGGAACCTGTGAGTCAACCCATAGCAACAAGTCTCAGCAAAGCTAGCTACCAGAAGAGAAGTTTCTTATATTGCCACAGTTAGAATACTCCAGGCTCATGACTTGTATTCACACCTTTACCCAAAGCTATTTCTTCACAACCAGTACTGCTGGTTCACATGGAATGCCAGTTAGCAACTGAACCCATAGTGTGCTGGACACCATCCACACCTTATATTGTCACCAATCTGGCTGGGTCTCCACTAGGGCCAGTGGGCTTCATGGTCCCACATGCTTGGCACAGTCTGAACTGTATTTGTTACAATTCATAGCTGTATGCTGTATGGCCCAAATGCTATCCAGCTGAGTGGCTGGCCACATGTGACCCAAAGTTCCTTCACAGGTACTAAGGCAATCCAGCTCCAGAAAGGTGCAGGGCTGAGCAGCTGTCTCTGAGAGGCAGATGACAGCAGCTCCACGCTCTCCCTCCACTCAAACTCAAATGCTGTGTACCTGTTCCTCAGGAGGATCACTTGCAGTCCAACTGCACCTGATGGAATGAAGAGGGAAGGACGGAGGGCCGCTGACATCAGCAGTTGGGGGCTAGGGACAGACAGTACCAGAAAGCAACATGTTGCAGGGCTGAGACCCTCGAGCCTAAGAGACCTGTTTCCCTGGCTAATCCATACCAGGCAGGACAGGCATTTGCCCCTTCTCTTACAACTTCTCGAGCCAGAAGAAAAGTCGGTTTTCTGTGACTAGATGAAAACAATTTGGTGCTGGGGCTGTTGGAAAGACCCCGCCCTGCCCGCCCCGACACCCTTGTACCATCGCGTTGGAGCAGCTCAGGAGGCTGACCACCAGCAGAAAGACCCAGCGACGCGCATATACTCGGGGACCAGGCAACGCGTCTCCGGTGGTCCCAGATGTTTCCGGGCTATTGCAGGCTTCCAGCCTATCCACAGTCCCGGCCATCCCAGTGTCTGCTGGCCGCCTATTTGCATTACGCTGCAAAGTGCTGCGACTGTGGGTAGGCTGTCCCAGGAGCAGGGCGGGGCGGAATGATCTGGTTAGTCTCCGCCCCAAAGGACAAGTTTGGTGAAAGAAGCCAAGGTGGAAACGGGAGGGAGAAAAATTCCTTTTAAGAGGTAATTTGGACACAAGTGTGTGCGGCCTGCACTAGGAACACATCCGCGGTGGTAAGTGCGGGAAATGGGTCTCTACTTCAGTAAAGTCTGCATTTCCTTAAAGGTCTTCCAAATTCTTGAAGTCCTGAGGCCAACCTGGAGGAGGAGATAGGGAACTGTTTCAAATTCCTCTAATCCGGGCCTGTCACTAGACTCCTCCTAGAGGAGAAAGAGGCAGGGTGGAAGGCGAGGAAAGGCTGAGCCTGGCTACACCATTCCTGCCCTCGAGTAGGTAGCTTCCAGAGTAGGCAGCTTCCAGTCCCACTTAAGGCTCTTTAATTTGCCCTTATCACCTGACTCTGGCCTAAAGCAGTTGATGAGAGTTATCTGACACTTGCCACTGTGTTTGGCCTGGCTGGTTCAAGAGAAGGCCAGTGTACCAATAAGCCCTATTCAGACTAGTGTGAATGAATGAAGAGCTGGTAGGGTAGAGAGAGAACAGTCCCTGCCGTGGAGGAATAGGGGGACTGGCCAAGCAGGGACAGGAGGTGGCTTTCTCTCAGCGAGGAGGCTTTTTCTCCTTCAAACACATCCCGATGATCTCGCCCTCAGGAATACTATTCCTTTTTGTTCATTACTTGGGCTTAGGGATTTGAGTTTTGAGCAGGAGTCTCACTGATGTAGCCTAGCCTGGCCTCTACCTTCCAGTATTCCTGCTGTTTATCTTCAGTATTGGATGGTACCACTTGCCAACCATACGGGTCTGAACAAGCTTATTGTGTGGTTCCAGCCTTTCATGTGTTCTTAGTGGGGCTGTGTACGTGTCAGATGGATTCCCCCATTGGTAGGTGAAGTCCCGTTCAGTAAGGAGAAAATGAGCAAAACCTGGTGGTGCCCTGAAAAGGGCAGTCCCCCTCTGAGACCCACGATAAGGCCTTCGGTCCTTGCCATTTTCGATGTCCTTTCCTATCTGTTGGGCCATAGTTCACTGCTCACTCTGGAGTCTTGCTGTATCCCTATACCCTCCTCCTATGGCCTGGAGCTGCCTTGGGCTGGGGACTTTGATGTCTGGACATTCTACTTGAGAGACTGCGAGGGCAGTTCAGGCTTCACTGTTCAAGGCCCTAGCTTTAGGTGGGAACCTACCTGTCACCAGCTTCCTGTTTAGGTAGTATCTAAGCCTATCACCAAATGGAACCATCACCACAGTTGCCTCCTGTATCTCCAAATCTTTTGATCTGCCTCCATCTACTCTCTTAGGGCGCTTGTGCTACGTAGGTAAGTTCAACAAAGTTATCAAGTGAAAGATAGGTGTACAATCAACAGCTGCCTTCCTAAACACTCTACCACTAATCAAAATGAAAAATAATACAGTCATGATCTAAGTATGGTCAAAAATAATACTCAGCAGCCCAGCTGTGGTGGCTCACGCCTTTAATCCCAGCACTTGGGAGGCAGAGGTAGGTGGATCTCTGTGAGTTCCAGGTCAGCACAGGCCACAGAGTGGGTTCCAGGACAGCCAGGACTACAGAGAAACCCTGTCTTGAAAAACAAAAAATAAACAAACAAAATATATAAAATACTTAATTATAAACAGGTATGGCACTTATATGCCAAAAATTGTACAACGCTTTTGAAAGAGACAGGGCTGGAGAGATGGCTCAGTGGTTAAGAGCACTGATTGCTCTTCTAGAAGTCCTGAGTTCAATTCCCAGCAACCACATGGTGGCTCACAACCATCTGTAATGGGATCTGATGCCCTCTTCTGGTGTGTCTGATCACAGCAACTGTGTACTTACATTCATAAAATAAATAAATCTTTTTTAAAAAGAAAAAAGAAAAAGAAAAGAAAGAAACCGACAAAAACCTAGAGAAATGAACAAGTATACTTTATTCACATACTGAAAGACTCAGCATGTTAGCTAATATTACTTTTCTCTGACTTGTCCTATAGGGTTAATGCGGCTTTTATCAAGAGGTTTTTATACACACAGATTGTAAGAAAATATTTCCAAGCCACATATCTAACAAAAGACTACTACATGGTGTTTTTCAAATCCAATTAAGGATATGGGCAAAAACCTGAAAAAAACAAGAAAAAAAAACAAGTGGCAAATAAGGCTTAATGACTAACTTTATTAGCCTCCAGAAAAATTCGAATTAAAGCCACAATGAGCTCCAGATGGTGATGGAGCATGACTTTAATCTCAGCACTCAGAGGTAGATGAATTTGAGTTCGGGGTCAGCCTGGTCTACACAGAGAAACCCTGTCTCAAAAACAAACAAACAAACAAACAAACAAACAAAAAACTACAATGAGCTAATACAATATTTCATTTTAGAGTGTTAAATAAAAATACTGACAATTCTAAAAGTTGTCAAGGCTATAGAAAACAAGCTGGCAGTTTCTTGTAAAACTAAGAATGTAGCTATCATCTCAGTCAGCTGTCTCAGTCATGAGTCTTTATCCACGAGAGATAAAAACCTGCAGCAGCTTTGTTTGTGATCATCAAAAAACAGTGTAAACACCCAGGTGTCCTTTAGCCAGTGAACGATTGAGTAAACGGCAGTATAGGTACCATGGAATATTACTCAGGAATGAAGAGCTAATGTGTACCGCAACCGGGAGAGTCAGAGTGAGGGGGTAAAAGCCAGCTCCACAGCTTATATACTGGGTTTCCATTTGCAAGGGTTCGCTATGATCTGGGTATGTCCCAAGTGTTACTGTACTAGAAATTTTCCTCAAAGTGCTGATGTGGACATGGGAGAGAGTTTAGAAGGTGGGCCCAGCAGGAATCTTTAGATCATTTGAGGTGCTGCTTTTGAAGGACACATAATTCTCCAGTTCTCATGGGACCCCTTAGTAGGTTCTCAAAAATCATTATTTAAAAAGAGAAGCTTGAGTGCTAGGAACTTAGCTCAGTGGTGGGATATTTGTTTAGAACAGGCAAAGTCCTGAGGTCAGCATCCAACACTGGAAGAAAAGGGGTTGGGGAATGGAAGAGAGGACCATCTTAGCTCATCCACTCACTCCGGCTTCCTGTTTGCAGTGTGATCGATCACTCCCTCTAGCAATGCTCCCTTCATTACTGAACTCATCCATTGGTACTCACCAGCATCGAGACGACAGCTGTGGCAAACTCTTAAACCTCCAGCATTGTGTCCCAAAGGACAGCTCTTTCCTTGTAAGATTACTCATACTCAGGCATTTTGTCACTGCAACCAAAAACAGACCAACAAAATATTTATATAACTTTTTTTTTAAAGACAGCACTTTAGAACTGGAGAACAGATTAGTAGTGGCCCAGAAACTGGGTAGGGTGGAAGAGGGTGGATTTTGAAGGTGCAACAGTAGGGGCTTTGTTATGCTGATGATATCCTTCCTGTGGTCATGAAAGTGGACACACATAGGAGCACATAGGACATAGCCATGTAAAGCTAAGTTCAGAAACAAATAAAAGAGCAAGAACAAACCAGAGAGACTTAGGGAGGTGAGTGGGTCACCAATGGCCTATCAAGGCTGTGATGTTCAACCCTTGTGTCCTATGAGCTACCACCCTTAGGAAACAACAGAAAGGTGCTCCCCCTGCCCCACCCCATGTGTGTGTGTGTGTGTGTGTGTGTGTGTGTGTAGAATCTACAATTATTTCAACACAGAAAATTTAATTGTAAGAAACCCTGTGACATAATCCCGTATTTGTTTGCAAATGGTGACTTTTTATACTCTCCTATTCGATGTAACCATTTTGCTTAAATCTCAACAAGTTACCATCCTCACACCTTAGGGAGAACTACATGTGGGGGATGTCCTTGGAAATCACAAAAGGAAGCTTGGCATCTTTTTGGTAGTGATCTTCAGGGGCTTATCATTCAATCCCTAGTCATGGTGAAATCTATGTTCAGTGTCTTTCCCTCCATTTAAAACCAAATTCAGATTTCTTCCAGCACCATAAACCAATTTTCTTAGGCCAGTTCATCTTCCCCAAATAGTATCTTGTCAAAAATCAAGTACTTACTACAGTTGGATCATGAGGCAAGGCCCCCCTTTTCTGGGATACTCTCAGGAATAATAATACTCTCTGAGGTGAGATGAAGCCAGGAGCCCTGCCTGGTTATTTACTTAGTGTTCATCTGTTCTTCCCAGAGAGTGTTGGGGATGTTGATGGCAAGGGCTCCTTCTGTGTATTCCAATTGTTTGGGTAATGCCTGGCTGTATCTTGGAAAAACAAGGGTGGAGGAAAGACAAACCCTTCAGCTGAGGGACATTCCTCCACCCAGGCTGTCAGGCACCCACACACAGCTGTGTAGAGCCACCCAGACCTATTGGTTCCAACAGCATGCCTCCCTCCTGCTGTATCTATCCAGTGACTGCCTCACTAATCTAATCAGGACTCACCTGCTTGAAAACCACACACAATCCCCACCACCAGCAGGAACCATGTCAGCATCTCAGGATCCAGGCTCTCAGGTGCCTCAAACTTATTGACTGACAGCAACCTTGTGGCCATAGAAGGGATTCGTTGCTAGAACATGATCCTTTTTGTTTCCTTTTTGGGGGAGGTCTCTGATCACTGTGATGTGGCATCTATTTGGATCCTATAGTAAGTCCCCCAGATGTCCACTTCTTCCCTTCCCATCAAGCCTCAAAGCTCTTAGAAGCACCAAAATGAAAGCCAGAAAGTGTCTGTAGCCTAACTTGCAGCCCCCCACCCAGGACTGCATGGCTCTAGACAGACCTATTGGTCTCTTAAAGAAGTGAAATTTTGGGCTGGAGAGATGGGTCAGAGGCTAAGAGTACTGGCTGCTCTTCCAGAGGTCCTGAGTTCAACTTCCAGCAATGACATGGTGGCTCATAACCACCTATAATGAGATCTGGTGCCCTCTTCTGGTCTGCAGACAAACATGCAGGCAGGCTAGTGTATACATAATAAGTAAATCTTTTTGAAATTTTTTTTTTTAAAAAAAGAAGTGAAGTCTTTGGTTTTCTCATTTGTACGTGTATTATTAGAAATTTTCTGCTTAAGTGTGATGTGAGATAGTATTGGGTTATCTGTGTGTTTGTGTTTTCTGTTTATAGGTTTTCAGGGGCTTCTAGTTTTCAAGAATATGCAGATATAAAATGTGTCTCTTTAGGGGCTGGAGAGACAGCTCTACAGTTAAAAGCACATGTTGCTCTTTCACAGGGCTCTAGTTTGGTATCTAGCACTTCCATCGTGGCTCACAACCATTTCAGTTTCAGGGTATATAATGCCTCTTCTGTTTTCAACCAACACAAGGCATGCATATGATGCATATATATACATACAGGCAAAACACTCTTACATACACATCAAATAAATAAGATCATGATTTTTAATTATTTAAAAAAAAGCGTCTGATGTGGAATCGAATGAGCACATGTAAAATAAGAAACTTGGAGGGTCTGGGTTTTAACTGTTCATTAAGCCCAGCTAGCTGCCAGAGTTTTACACATGTGAATGATAGGGAACACAAGAGTCCTAGATACAAACAAAACATTTGGTACTTAAGGCAAAAGCAACTGATTTTATAATGGATCCTCAGCTGGTCTGATAATGCTTGCATATACATCGGGGTACATTTCAGGAGAATCCTGGTTAGAACACGTCCGCCATTCCCCAACCTGGACTGAAGTACCCTCTTTATCTTCCTTCCAGAGGTAAACCTGTTTTATACTCTGAAATCTATGCCCTCTGTGTCCCAGGAGGGAAAGGGCAATCTCTCCTTAACCCTGGTAACTTCTCATCCTCACTGTTCCAAAGTCTAGTAAATGAACATTCCTAACCTGGATGAAACTACCCTATTGTGAGGACAGGAATTGTGCAGTAGCCTGAGGTGTTCATGGAAAGTGACTTCCTAAAAGGATCTAATGTGTACTGTGTGAACAAGACTATGGCTATATAAAGTAGACTGTGTGTGTATGGTGTGTGTGTGTGTGTCTGTTTTCTTTAACTTTGTTGTTGTTTCCGTAGGAGTAAATAGGCAACATTTCATTATTTTAAATCAGGTCTAAATATTTTTTTAGTTTCTTTTGTGTATATATATATTTTAAAAGAACAGCTCTACTGAAATATAATTCACATGAAAGCCATTTAAAGTACCGAGATAGAGCCAGCAAGATAGGTTAAAACCCATGAAGACCTGAGTTTGGTCCCAGAACCCATGTTAAAAACCCAGAGCTGGCGGTGTATATCTGTAATCCCAGCACTTCTGAAGTGATATGGGAGGTAGACAGGGGAATTGCACAGAAGTTCACATGCTAGCTAGCCTGAGGTAAGCACTGCAGCATAAACAAGAAAGACCCTTTCTCAGTCATGTAGAAGCAGAGAAATATCTCCTGAAAGATGTTGTCCTTTGGTCTCAACACATACCCTGTGGGGGGTGTGTGTGTGTGTAATTAAAAAATGATAAAATTAAAGCGAACAGGTTGGTCTGAGCATGGTGCCAGCGCCTGGAATGTAGAGGTGAGAGAACTTGTAGTTCAAAAGGTCATCTTCAGTCACTTAGAGAGTTAGAGGCCAGCCTGTACTACATAGAACCCTACCCCCAAAATTAAAAAATATAAAATGAAATGCACACGTTTTAGATTTTAATGCAGTTTCCACCCAAATAGTTTTGTATTGTCACATCAAAGAATGCTAATGCTCATTCACAGATGCACAGTCACTCTTGACAACCGTGTATCTGTCTCTGTTTCTATGGATTTGTTGGTTCTGAATGTTTAATTTTAATAGAGTCATGTAATATGTGTCCTTCTGTCACATTTGTGTGACTGCTTTCTTTTGCTCATTATAGCACTTTCAGATTTATCTATATTGTGGCAGACACTTTTCATCTATTGCCAAATAATATTTTACTATAAGTATATGCCACGTTGTATCTATTCACTGAGGCACTTATCCCCTCATCCATTGATACATGGTATGTTCCCACTTTAGGAACACTGAAAATGTTGCCACTCTGAATACTTATATATAGGTTTTGTGTCTACATTTGTCTTCATTTCCCCTAGTTCTGTATCTAAGAAAGGGATTATAGAGTCTCACGTTTATCTTTTTGTTTTGTTTTTTGAGACAATGCTTCTTTTTTTTCAGACACACTCCTTTTATTTATTTTATGTATGTGAGCACACTGTCACTCTCTCTAGACACACCAGAAGGGGGCATCAGACCTCATTACAGATGATTGTGAGCCACCATGTGGTTGCTGGGAATTGAACTCTGGACCTCTGGAAAAGCAGTCAGTGCTCTTAACCACTGAGCCATCTCTCCAGCCCGAGACAAGGCTTCTTTGTGCATCATGGCCTGAACAACTACTGGGCTCTTGGACTTGCCATTGAGAGACAGCCATTGTTAGACTAGCTGGGCCACAGCTTCTGTATATATATAAATCCCATATACACAGATTCATTTTATCAGTTCTGTTCCTCTAGAGAATCCTGACTAATACACTGGGTTTGGTTCCCAGTACTCCAGTTCCCAAGTATTCAACATGTTCTTCTTAGCTTCTGAGGAAACTGCATACACATGTGCACAGACATACATGCAGGCAAAATACCCATAATACATAAAATAAAAAGCAATCTAAAAGAACAAACTACTTTGTCAGTGTTTATACTTGTATTCTCCCTATACACTTGAAAATATCCATCCTACATGTTTTCTATTTGTTTCATGTGGGATTCTACATTATCTATTAGCTAGAGCTTCTTGTTTTCTTTCTTTCTTTTATACTATTTTTATTGATTATTTGGGAATTTCACATCATGAACCCCAGTCACACTGACTTCCCAGTCCTTCCAGGTCCAACCCCACCCTTGTGACTTCCTCTAAGAAGAAGAAGAAGAAGAGGAGGAGGAGGAGGAGGAGGAGGAGGAAGAGGAGGAGGAAGAGGGGAGAGGAGGAGGAAGAAGAAGAGGAAGAGGAAGGAGAAGGAGAAGGAGAAGAAGAAACAAGTCCAATTTGTGTTGCTCACATACCCACTGAAGCATGGTCAAAGTCCCAGTGTCCAGTCCTTTAAAGAAAACTGAGTCCTTCCCCACCTGCAACCCCACCAGAAGCCATTAATTGTTGAAAGCTACACTTCAACATCCTTATCACAATTTAAAAGTAATATTTATTTAATGTATATGAATACACTGTAGCTGTTTTCAGACACACCAGAAGAAGGCATCTGATCCTATTATAGACGGTTGTGAGCTACATGGTTTCTGGGAATTGAACTCAGGGACCTCTGGAAGAGCAGTCAGTACTCTTAACCACTGAGACAACTCTCCAGACTGCTTTATCACAGTTTTTAAGTAGTATCTTCAATGGTTTTCTGTCTAGGGTGTTACTTCTTTTGGGGGGTGTCTTAGGATTCTATTGCTGTGAAAAGACACCACGACCAAAGCAACTCTTATAAAGGACAACATTCAACTGGGGCTTGCTTACAGGTTCAGAGGTTCAGTCAATTATCATAACGGTGGGAAGCATGGTAGCATCTAGGCAGGCATGGCGCTGGAGGAGCCGAGAGTTCTACCTCTTGTTCCAAAGGCAGCTAGGAGAAGACTGGCTTCCAGGTACCTAGGAGGAGGGTCTTATTTATTTATTTATTTATTTATTTATTTATTTACTTACTTACTTATTATTTATTTTATGTATATGAGTACACTATAGCTACCTTCAGACACTCCAGAAGAGGGGATCGGATCCCATTACAGATGGTTGTGAGCCACCATGTGGTTGCTGGGAATTGAACTCAGGACTTTTGGAAGAGCAACCAGTGCTCTTAACAACTGAGCCATCTCTCCAGCCCGGGAGGAGGGTCTTAAAGCCCATTCCCACAGTGATTCACCTGTTCCAACAAGGCCACACCTACCCCAACATATTTTACTTTTCAATTTCTTTATACTTAATTGTAACTTAGCTGTTAACAGTGCTTTGCTTGGTTTATTTTTATTTTATTTTGTTTGAGTGCATATAGTTATGTGCATGCCATGGCACAGATGTGGAGGCCAAAGGACAGCTTATGGGACTCCATTATTTCCTTTTATCATTTGGATCCTAGGTATTTAATGTTAGACTTGGTGGCAAACACCTAATCCACTGAGCCATCTCACTGGCCTGCTTGGGGATTTTGCTTTGTACTTCTGGGAATTGAACTCAGGCTTCATACATACTAACCAAGTGCTCGGCTACTTAGATACATCCCCAGCTGTCTTTTTACTTTGTATTTTGAGATAAGATCATACTAAGTTGCCTAAGTTGGCCTTAAACTTGTCTTTTTCCTGACTTCATGTATTATAGACCTGTGCTACCAGACCTAGCTTATTATACTTTTTTATTATGGAAAAGTAAAAGACAAAAGGGGTAATGAAGTGTGATGGTTTGTATATGCTTAGGATAGGGAGTGGCACTATTAGAAGGTGTGGCCTTGTTGGAGTAGGTGTGTAACTGTGGGTTTGGGCCTTAATACCCTGGACCTAGCTGCCTGGAAGCCAGTCTTCTTATAGAGGCCTGCAGATGAAGATCTAGAACTCTCAGCTCCCCCTGCACCATGCCTGCCTAGATGCTGCCATGTTTCTGCCTTGATAATAATGGAGTGAACCTCTGAACCTGTAAGCCAGTCCCAATTAAATGGTGTCCTTAGAAGAGTTGCCTTGGTCATGGCATCTGTTCACAGCAGTAAAACCCTAACTAAGACATGAAAGGAAAAAGACGGAGAAAGGAGGAGGGGAAGGGAAGGGAGGAAGGGAGAGAGAGAGGGAGAGGGGGAG
>NW_021605170.1:423749-446162 GCF_004785775.1 Grammomys surdaster | reverse complement strand
GGGAGGGAGGGAGGGAGAGAGAGAGAGAGAGAGAGAGAGAGAAAGAGCTCTCCAATAATGATCAATTAATGTCAAGTCTTGATTTGTCCATATCCCTTGCCACTCTGTTCCTCCATCTTGTCCTGAGGAAGTCTCAGAGGCCATATCATGTCCCCCCATGGGATTTTAGTATTTATCTATAAAAGTTGAAGCCACCTAAAAAAACAACCACAATGCCATTATTATATAAACATATACCATAACACCATCTTTATATATTATCTTAAGATAGGTTTTAAATCTCTGATATCACTAGATGCCAAAACAGGACCCACTCATCTGACTGCTACAACATATGTTCCATCTGGCTTGGTTTCCATGATCCAGAAGCAGCTACTGGAGCTGCACCCATAGGGAGGGATCATAGCTGCTTTTCCTGCGTCTATCACTAACCAGATGTGGCCATGGCTCCATATCTACTTGGCAGGTCCAGAACTGCTTTTGTATACAACTTGACTCTCCAATGCTGTTTCTAGGTGTCTTTTGAGAGACTGCTCTCTGCCCTAGGGTAAAATTCTCTTTTGTGTCTCTGGCCACCAGTGCTACTAGATGTCACATCTTTCCCTGACAGTTTTCACTGTATGCAGTTGTAAATACGTCGGTGCCTTTAGGTCACAGTGTTTTACCATAGCAATATCACAGATAAGACCAAGTTCCCAAGCATTTCAGTCCTATCCAGGGTTCCTGGACAGAGCAGTCGTTTTACCTTATCCTACTGCTGGAAGCCTTCTGGATACCTCTAAACCCACCAGGGCTTCCTAGTGATGCCTGTCTGGTAGACTCTAAGATCCCTCACCCTCTCCTTCCCCTCATTCTTCCATGAAGTTTCCATGAAGGCCTAGCAATGCTAAGCTGAGAGCTTTGAAGAACTGTGCACATCTAGAGCTCTTACCTAGGCAAGTCTATTGGCCTCCCTTAAGGTCCATCCAACAATTCCTTCTTCCTCTGGGCCCAAGACCCGACTTTCTGACATGTCTGTAAATTGATATTTGGCTTATTTGTCCAGTGTGTTCTTTGTTTAGATGGGAGAGTCATTCAGCTTTTGTATATTCATGCCTATTTTGCAATGGGACCTAGAGCTGAGTCTTCAGTTTCCGTGCTTTCTGCCACTGTGGGTAAAACTGCTCCACCATAGCACTGAGGTGCAGGTGCCTAGTGTGCCCAGAGGCATCAGGAGAGCCGTGAAACCTGTGAGTGAGCACAAGAGCAACAAGGAGTAGGAGGAACTAACCACAAGACAGGACTCGGGAGGAGTTTTACTCTTTTCTCTGCAATTGGCTGCCTTGCACATTTATCCAGGTGCTATGGGATTCTCTCAAGACAGCTAGGGGCAAGAGATCAATCCAAGAGGAGAACATAGCTAAGTCAAATGTTGCAGGGATTACAGAGGTAGTAATAGACCTTGAATTTAGTCCCAAATGTCTTCGAGCCCTGGGTCAAGCATTTGTTGGAAGGCAGGGTAAAGCCTGACAGAGTTAAGAGAGAACTTTGCATAGATGCATGGAATCATGTGGTTGGAGAGATGGCTCAGCAGTTAAGAGCACTAGCTGCTTTTCCAGAGGATGTGGGTTTGATTTCCACATGGCAGCTAAAAACAATTGTCTGTAACTCAGTTTTAGGGGATGCAATACTCTATTTTGGCCTCCAAGGAAGCTGCACACATGTGGTACACAGACATGCATGCAGGCAAAACATCCGTACAAATAAAATAAAAATAATCTTTTGAAACATTTTAAAAAAGAAATATAGGGTCAGTTCATTCTGTTCTGTGTAAAGCCAGCAGCCTCACTGGGTGAGATGTGAAGAAGATTATTACAGAGAACAGAAGATGTACCAAGTACCCCAGAGAGGCTAGCTGGAGACAGGAGTTAGGAAGAAGGCATTCCCTCCCCTATCATCAAACTGAGTACCATAATGTCAGGTTCCTTCATTTTTCATGGCCGAATGTGTCTGTGAACTTAGTATATTACTAAATAAGACAGTCACATGATTTCAGGTCTCTTCTAGTCTCCAGAAACCCTCTGGTTTCTGTTCTAGGTAAAGCCACTGGGAAGGTTTTGAGAAGGGAATGTTTCCCAACTAATGCTTTATAAAAGCCACTATTTTGTGCTGAAAGTGGTCAGGGAGCAAGGAAAGATACAAGGATGCTAGTTGAAAGCTATCCACTCACCTATGGATACAGGGTGAGGATTGGGGAAGGAACACTTAGGTGGATTCTAATGTGTCAGCTGATGGCTACAAGAAGACTTCAGCGCTGGAACATGGTGGCCTAAAGTGGACAACAACTTTCAAAAAAGACCAGAGGTTGTGTAAAGCTAGAGTTCTCTGAAGGTGTCCCTGATGGCTAGACACAGAAGCAAGGTCTGGATCCTGGACCTAGAATGACATCTGAATATGGTCTTACCTAAGGCATGAAAAGCCCACTTGAAGACAAGTGGTTTAGGGATCTAGCTGTCTGTCAAGTTAGATGACTTCCTGGGATCTGTGCCCTAAGTCCAGGCCTGCTCACGGTCTGCTCACCAGTACCTCTTTACTACCTCTAGTACAAACACCAGATCCTCTGGAACGATCTCTCCACCTTCTCCCTCATCAGTAGCCTTTCCATGATACCAAAGGCTGTCAGGTTTCTGTAGAGTATAATTGCCTTCCAGGGTCCCCATTCTGTTTCCCAGGGAGCCTTCCCTCCACGGGACCATCCACAGGACCCCAGGAAGACTTTAAAGTCGCCCCTTTCAACCTCATTGCACACATACCATTGTTGGATTCTTTGCAGGCCCCTTCCCCAAACACTGCTAGTGGGCCTCAAGCTCCTTTCTTGTCCCACCCCCTGTCTAGCATACTGCGGCCACAACCACTTAGTTTCCTAAGAACAGACTTCCAGTTGTGGTAGTGCACTCCTTTAGTCCCAACACTTGGGAGGCAGATCTATGTTAGTCCGAGGCCAGCCTGGTCTACAAAGTGAGTTCCAGGACAGCCTGGGCAACACTGAGAAACTCTTTCTTGAAAATAATAAATAAATAAATAAATAAATAAATAAATAAATTAGAACAAACTTCCTTTTCTCTGTTTATGCCCTCTGCCAACTGGTCACAGCGCACAATGGACAAATGGACAAACTGTGGGTTTCCACAGTCTGAAAGTTCAGCAGAGAGTCGCTCCCTCTCTTCTCTTCCTCTCTCTCTCTCTGTCTCTCTCTGTCTCTCTGTCTCTCTCTCTCTCTCTCTCTCTCTCTCTCTCTCTCTCTCTCTCTCTCTCCATCTCTCCACAGTGATTCCAAGAAAGGACAAGGGTGTAAGAAGAAGGCTTATGGGGGAGGAAACCCGTGGTCCAGGTGCTCCAGTTTCATTCCCAACCCATGCAGTTGCCTGTCAGCAGTGTCCTGATCTCCAGCCAGGCAGTTTATCCAGGTTGTGCTTCTGACAACGCCTCCTGACCGACCTCTCACCTTGTGACCACGCCCCGAGCTCCACCCTGTCTGTCTCGCACCGCCAGCTTCCTGAGTCAATTGCTGCCAGCACGCGCCTGCGCCCTCTGGCCCCTCCTGCACCCCACCCCTATAGGCTCCGCCTTCCAGAGGCCCCGCCTCTCTCTGCGAGGTGGGAGCTGAGCCACACACTGCGCATGCTCCAGCCGCGGCGCCCCCGACTCCGCACTCGGCTGGGTTCGGGCATTTCCGCCTCTTTGTTTTAAACTCTGCACGGCTTTTTTCTCCTCCTCTTGGGGGGGACCCAGAGGGAGCGGCGCCCCCTCCCCCTCCCGGCGAGCCCCCGCGTGCGCCCGCTCGCCCGCCGCCCGAGACGCAGGTCAGTGAGCCCGCCCCGCCCGGCCTGGCCCGCGCGCCCGCTCCTCAGGCCGCGGCCTCGGCCCATGGTCTGCAGAAGGCTGCGAGCCCAGCGCCCCCCCGGCAGGCCCGGGAGGCGGGACCCTAAAAGCCTGCGAGAAGGCCAGGACTTGGGAGGTCTGGACCCTGGGAGGGCAGAACCCTGGGCCAAGCTGGATCTCGAAACAATCTGGACCCCGGGAGGACAGGAACCTGGACCAGACAGAGCCATGGGAAGAGCCTACACCAGGCTGGACCCTGGACCAGGCTGGACCAGGGGTGGGCAGACTCCTAGACTAGGGAGAACACCGAGCCGAGGTGGATTCCGAGCAGTTTGGATCCCGAGAGAACAGGACCTAGGGAAGACAAGGAGCTCAGTCCGACAGGATCTGGCACCAGGCAGGATTCCAGAGAACAGGACCCCGGAAGAACAGGAGTCTGGGCCAGGCTGGATCCAGGGAGATCAGGACCGCAGACCAGGCAGGACCCAGACCAGGCCAGAATTACTTAGGGCCAGTCACTGAACAGTCCCTAGAACTGGGCAGATCTCCCATAGTTCTGGGACCCTAGGACAGGTGGAGTCCCGACTCTTCGAATGGACACTTGTCAGTATTAGAGACTTGACAAGATTCTAGGAAAGGTCATTGAGGAAGAATGGCTCCCAGAACCCGGCAGGACCTAGAAAATGGCAGAATTACTGACTGAGATGGGCCACCTAAAGATAGATTACAGAGGAGGGTTAAGACTCTGTGACCACCTCACAGAGGACTAGGGCTCTGGGACAAGGCCATAGGAAGGTCAGGACTCAGGGACAAATCAGCTATAGAGAGCTGGAAAATCAAGGTTGGCTCAAAAGAATCTGGACCACTATGGCAGTCCTTTTAGCAGTTTGGGGCCCTGAGGGTGAACTGTGAGGAGAGTTCAGAATAAAGACAGGCTTCAGGACAAACAGGACCAACGGTGGGTCACTTTAAAATGAAAGCCTTGGAGCTGAACCATGAGGATGGTCCTCAGGGATTACATAGGTAATAGTTGGAACTTTAAGGAAGGGATGGCCTGGGACTCTAGAAATCCACCCCCAAACTTTGCTGAAAACATTACTAGGCATTGGATAGTTTAGATCTGCCCAGCCCACACTGGACCTTTGCTATGAAGTGCTTACATGTGGGTTCCTGAGTTATCTGAGCCCAAGGGTTCCTACACTTGCACTTTCTACAAGTCTTCTAGCTCCCTGATGTTACAGAGTGAGTGAGGATCTTAGGATGGTTGCAAGGCAAAGTTAGAGCTCCTCTGGGCTCCAAGGACTCAGGGGTATCAAGGGCATGACCTGTACTTGCTGCTTCATGCCCCAGGCTCCAAGCTGACTCTTGCCTGCTCTCCCCAGCTCCTACAGGACTGTTTCTTTTCCCTAGTCTTGGCCCCAGGTCAGTGGCTGTACCTTCACATTCCCTCCTCTTTCCCCAGCAGGTCATGAGGGTGTGATGTTGAGAGGCTAGAGGGTAGGTCCAGTGGGGAGGAGGCACTCCAAGGCTACTGGACAAGTAGCAAGGTGAGGTCAGTGAGCAGAGGACTGAGGGGCTGTTGAATAGATGAACACCTAGTACCCACACTCCTGTTTCACCCCTAGAAAGGAAAGAGTTTTTGTTTCTCTGAAATCTTCCAAGTCAGTCTGTCAGGGAGAACACAGTGTTTCCCTGAAAAGTGGGATGTGTTTCTACTGTTGTGGGAGACAGTAGGGCAGGTACTAAGATGTTCACTGAAAACCTGGTATGTTTCAAGATGAGAAAGCAAGGGGATTTTAGAGTGGCTTAGCTCCCACACAGACCTGGGGTGGCCAACAATGGGTGTGTTGTTGTGTAAGCTCTGCTCTGTCAGGCTGTTCTTAAAAGTGCTAGAGACTGGGCGAGTCTAAACTCTGGGCTGTTTGGATTCCTAAGAGATATTTGAGCTGGCCAGTTCCATGTTTCGTTTTGAGCCACTTCATGGTTTGTTTTCTCAGGGAAAAACAAGTCTAGGTTTCTTAGCATGGGTGTCAACTGAGTTGTGTTCAGAGTGGAAAGTTGTATTTGCCAAATGTCCTTACACTCGGGAAACTTGTACTCAGAGCTTACCTCTGATTTTTTTTTTCTTTTGCTGTGCCCTTATTGTATTTTGCTGTGTGAAGTTTTAGAAAAGAACTGAGCATTTGTTTAGGTTTGATGGTGATCTTCATTTTCCTATGCTTTGACTTTTAAACATAGAATAGTGTTGAAGGGGTATATTATTTATATCTTGTTGTACAGGAAACTGCCTTGGAATATAGTGCCCTAAGTCAGGTTCTGGTTCTGGCAGAAGGCGGCGAGCCCAGGCCTGACCGTTCAGGCTCTCTAGCCAGTTTCCCTAGTCAGGGCGCTAGTGAGGCCAGGAGAAGGTGCTGCAGTATTGCTGTCAGCCAGGCATTTATCAAGTTTTAAGTATCATATGGCCCATACTAGAAAATTTCATAAATTAAGAGTTATGTGTAGATCCAAACATGATGGCTCATACCTGTAATCCCAGCACCTGGGAGCTGAGACAGGAGGATTGCAGTGAGTTTGAGTTTGAGGCAAGCCTGCACTACAATAGTGAATTCCAGGCCGGTTTGGGCTACAGAGTTAGATTCTATCTCGGAAAATTGTTGTGTATAGGGTGATGTATTGGAATGAGGCCTCTAAATAAGGTATATCAGGTTCCTTTGATGTTACTGTAAAAGTTCACATGACTGTGATGCATGCATGTATCCTATTTAAGTGGCAACTGTTATAAACAGAAAATGTTCCTGGTAGTTAACTTACTATTTGGAATGCTCTAGCAAACAGACACCTGTGGATAAATTAGGGTATAGGAGCATAGCGTCTAACCTCTGGGTGAGGGTTTTCCAGTATTCTGAGAGCCGTGGCCTGTTATTCTGAAAGAAATTATAAGCCAACCCTATAGATTTTTTTTAACCATCTTAAATAATATGGAAAAGGTGTCTTTCCTGGTACGTTGGGCCTCATGCACTAGGTTATAAGTGACTTTTTCAAAATACAAGATTTGAGATACTGAACATCTATTCCTTGTGGGAATACTATGGTCAGAGATCTCCTGCAGACAGGAGTCTTTTCTCCCCGGCCCAGTCTGGGATAGGGGTGGAAGATGAATCATAGTACTTATCCAAGGTCATTCCTGGATGCTCTTGCCCCTGATGGCCACCTCCCTATCATCTCTGGACCTCGGGGGGTTCCACAAGGTTTGTTTGGGTCTGTGTTATTCTTTAATGACCTTTTATGATTTGCTGCCTTGTTTGATGTTCAAATTGGATTTAAAGTTGAAGATGTAATTTTTCTTTACTTACAAAATACATTGAGGTTGAAGGTCAGTTTCCTGTTGTCTGTTGATGGCCTCACAGTCTTACTGTTCATAATGCAAGAATGCTGCCCAGTACATTATGCTTCAAAAACTGGAACTATTCATAAGTTCTGTGAGTTGATATCACTAAATTTAGTTAGATATAGTAATATATGCCTATAATCCTTGCTGCTGCTCGTGAGACTGAAACGAGATCATTAGAGCTCAGGGAAACATAGTGTGACCCTGCTTCAAAAATAAACTAATTAGTCAATCACAAAGATACATGAACCCTTTAAAAATAAGAAAACATTCTTTCTCTGCCACATACCTTCTCAGTAGTAATAAGCATCTCCCACTTTTGTTGTTGTAGACTATCCACTGAATTGAGCAAAGTCCCACTGATAGGAGCAGCATTTGCTGGACATGCTGTCTCCATCAGCTTATTGTTGGCAGTGTGTTGTATTAAAGAGAAACTCTAGTGTTTAGTTGGACCTCAGGAATAAAGGTTAATTGGACTTTTTCTGAAAGTTCATTGATCTTTGCTAGACTTTGCTATTTTAGCAGTAAATTCTACAGTAAAAAACATACATAAACATATAGTTTATAGACTTTCCCAAAGCAACCCCTGTGTCATGTGTGGGTCTTATTGGGCTTCATGGGGTCCTATAGGTTTCCTGGCTCTTGTGGGACTTACTAGGACCTGTGAGTTCTGTGTGTTTATCATAAGGCCTAATGGAGGCCCTTAGGTCACATGAGGAGTTTGGGAGTTTATAGTGACTTTGTGAACTGGTTCCAGGTAGGGCTTGGCCTGTATTAGGATCTAAACAAACTCTAGCCTAAAGCAAATTGTAAGTAGTGGCTTTTGTGGCTTTAGACTGAGAATATGTCAGCTTGGTTGTTAAAGTCCTCAAGACATGCTCTACAAACCAGGAATGGAGGTCAACCCACACATACCACAAGTGTCCTTATTCAAGGACTTTTACTTTTTAGAAAAAATTTATAATTATGTATATGTTTCTGAATGCAGAAACATTGAACACATCTGGGTGTTAGAAGATAACTTTGTGGAGTCTTGTTTTTTTCTGCCTTCTTTATGTGGGTTCCAGGAATTAAACTTAATGCCATCAGGCTTGGTGACAAGTACCTTTACACCCTGAGCCATCTCACCAGTCACCCTTTGCTTTTTTATCTACATGCTTGCCAAAGTAAACAACAACAACAAACTCAAACAAAAAATCCTAATGGAGCACAAATGCAAGAATTATAATCAGTGGGCATCTGCTATGGTCCCAATGTTGCTTTCATTTCTCCCAGATTTTTAGATTGAAGTTCTAATCATAGGTCACTGCATGAGAAGTGATCTTTGTAGGGAGGCCCTGTCCTCAAAGACAGAATAAGTGGATTATCAAAAATCCTGAGAGCTCTTCCATCCTTTCTGCCCCAGAGGACTTGGCATTAGGCCTGAACAAGCCACACAGTCTCCTGTGCTGCAGATGTCAGTCCTGAGGAGTAAACTTAGGTTGCTCATAAGCCTTTTGTTGTGGGTGCTCTGTGACAGCAATCTGGGACAGGGCCCCCATGCCCACTTGCGGGACACAGTTTTCTATTGATAATATCTTTCATACTTCTTTTGTCATTGAAGTATCAAAGAGCAACTTCAGAATAGATAGGCCACCACTTGCAGGAAGTGAGGAGGAACATTCAGCTTAAAGCAGAAGCAGACCTGGTTTCCATCCCACAATTCCCCCCTCCCCCCAAGGGTGGAGGACTTAAGCATATCCCATAAGTAGTTCCAGGATTTTACAGTTGTCATAAGGAATGTTCTTATAGTTTTTTCGGAATAGATCCATGAGGTCTAGTGCTAGGTTGATCTCCATCCTGGTACAATCCAGGGAAGTCTGGGGTTTTGTTGCTATGCTTTGTCCTGACACTCAAAGAGGTATAACATTCGATTGATGTCTGTTCTTATACACTCATGGCATTCTGATGTTGAGTTTTCTGTCCTCCTGACATCCTCAGAGTGGTAGACTTTGGAGTAAAACATTTCAGGTTGGAGTATTTCTGCTTTAAGACATATATCAGCAACCCATGGCCACCATACATATGGCGTGTGGCTAGTGACTTACTCCCCTGCTGGCTAGTTTTTGTAAGGTGAAATGCCTTTACACAGTCAGCCAAAGACAAAGCATGTTGATGAAGTCATAAATCTGGACAGGCTTCTGTCCTTAGCATCACTGGTAACACATTGGAGATTATACTTAGCCCCCAAAGCCAATGGTTGTCACTAGAGACTGATAGTATAAGCACTTATGGTGGAGTTTCAGATCACAGGACGTCATAGTTTCAGCACAGACTGAATGGCATATAACTGTGGATGTCTCAGAGGGTACAGTGTTCAAGCTCAGTACAAAGCTTCTGGAAAAGTTCTAATCTGTTTAGGAAACTACCTGCCAAGTACACTGTATTGAATGAAGGATAATGAATGTTCCATCTGTTAACCATGGGAGGGACCTCTGCAAGACTTCCACAGATATATGGAAGTTCTGGAGGAGACTGGAGTAGCAAGGAAAGCAGGCAAGAAGACAGTAGAAGTTACTTGGATGTAGGAGCTACACCAGTAATAGTAATTGGCTACCACAGAAGTGTACTGAACAGCATATTGTGGACAGGTCATAGAGCAGAAAGAGGTCCAGTTTGAAATAAAATGGGGATGACAGTTGTCAGTAGCTGAACATTTGTAACTGCCTTATTTGGAAAAGACTCGTTTTTATGTTTTTTAGTTGTTAGAAACTATTTGTATTGAAAAAGTTACTATCTTCATTAATACGTATTAGGCCAGGATGTTTAGAAGACCAGTTTGGAATCTGATCAGTAGTGGTACCTAAGACATAAATCTGATGGTGACTTCATCTAGATCTTATCCCTAGGAGAGTCAGCTTGTGTTACTGATTTTAATGAGGACACCTTCCTTCCTCCCTCCCTCCCCCCTCCCTTTCTTCCTTTTTTTTTTTTTCCTAAAACAGGGTCTTTTGTAACGTAGAGTGGTACCAGACTCATATAGTTAAGGATGGCCTTGATCCTATGATCTTCCTACCTACACCTGCCATATACTGGGATTAAAGATCTGTGCTGCCGCCATCCCTTGACTCTGTGGGGTACTTTTACTACCTGAGGCATCTCTAGCCAGTTTTTCCAACTTAAACTTTTTTAAAAATGTATTTATTTATTTTTGTAGTGCATGCATTTGTGTGGGCTGTGGTGGCCACAGGCGTGCTAAAGCACATGTGTGGAGGCTGGAAGACAGCTTTTGAGAATCCTGCAGTGTAGGTCCTGAAGATCAAGTTGATGGCATTCAGGCTTGGCAGTAGGCATATGTAGTACTTGATGTGTAGAACTATCTTATGGACCGTATTCTACAGCTTTAATTATCCACATTTCTGCATATCACAAAGCTGAGATAAATTGAGATCCTGTGACAACTAGGTCTTAACTAAAGTAAGGACATATGAACCCCAGCCCTGGGGAGGCTGTTGGGTAGAGTCTACAAGCTAGGCCATGTGCAGAGTGGGCAGAAGGCCTGCCATAGCAGGGACTCTATTCTACTTGCTTGTAGAAATATGAATCCCCTGTACTCCCATCTCCTTATTTGTAAGTGTGCACAGGACATGTCAGTTTTTAGGAACGTAGCATGCAGCTCCCAGTCTGTGATAGATGAAGACTAGTGACCAGCCTGTCTGTCTGCCTGCCTGCCTGCCTGCCTGCATAGTACTTTCTATCCCACTGTTGTTATGGTTTGCCATGTCCTCATGCTTCCCTGTTCTTGTAACCACAGATGTGATGATGTGCAATGTAGCCAGCAACTAAAATAGGTGATTCTTAGAAGACTTGGAGGACACCAGGCTGGCCATTTAGCCACATGGATATGGTAGGGGTACTGAGACTTAGCTGGTTTTTGAGTACTGGAGCCTCTAGAAAAGAGTTTGGCAGGGTGTATCTGCTGCCTTACCACAGAATGTCTGCCTTTCCCCTGCTGCTGTACATTCATGGCACCTGGTACATGGCCACTGCTCACCAGTGCACTCCATTGTCTCCAAGTAAGTCTAACAGGGTTTTTAATTTATACTTCCTGCTTAGTAATAAAGTTGATCAGCTGAAATTCACTTAATTTGGATTTTCTCCTTAGTGAATCTCTTTTCATCACTTACAGCAGAAGTGGGCAACGTTTCTCTCTAAAAACCCAAGTAATATTCTGGGCATAGCTGGCCCTGTGATAGTAAGCAGAGCAACACCACCCCATCTTGAGAATTTGAGTTTGCCAAGCCCTGGTCCCAGATAACCCTAATGTGTTGTAGATATGTGCTTCTCAGTTCATAAAAGAGTCACATAACTCAGTGATGTAATTAATTAGAAAAAGGAATGAATACCCCTGACCTCAGCATATGAACATGGCATCACATACTCTGTTGAATGTTAGCTTCCTGGAGAGATTATGAGTAAGGGTGAGCCAGTGTCACCCTAGCACTCAGAGTATGTCTGTCATTTGTTTTAAAGTTTAAGATGCTTTTTTTCATCATTTTATTGTATAGTAGGAACTTGAGGCCTTTTCCTGAGACCCATGAAAATGGCATGTTCCTCGTGTGCAGTTTTCTTCTCCTTCAAGGAGCCCTGCACAGCTGGGAGCATCGTTTTCCTAAATGCTGAGGACCAGCTGTTGTGTGAGAGCCTAACTTCTCATGGGCTGCCTGCCGATGGGCGTCCTGGTCACCTCCACCTGAGACTTCGGGGAGCTGTGCTTGTTCACTTCTGAGTTCTTGAGCAGTCATGTGTTAGTGTTTCCTTCAATAGAGTTGTCTCCTTACAGTTGTTTAGGATTTCTGAAAATAACGTTGGGTGATTTATCAAATCATTTTTATGTATCGTTGGGAAGAGTATACGTTCTTCTACCTTTACCCTTTGCTGTAAGGGATGTGTTTCCTCATACTGTTGCCTACCTGTATTCCTGGGATATACCTAACTTGGTCCCGAGTGACTCTCCCTTTGTATACTGATAGATGAGGGTGGCAGGTGCTCTGCTTAGGGTCAGGCAGGTCTGTTAGTTTCCTTCCAGATCTCATCTTGCTTGAGTTTGGTGTATGGCTAATAGTTTCATAAAGGGAGTTAGAGATACCTTCTTTAGCTGTGCATGATGGTTCTAGGAATCTGTACTCAGGACCTGGTGCAGGGTAAACAAAGCGTGTTCCAGCTCTGAATTCCTTTACCAGCTGAAAGGATGATTTGCTCTTAGATATGGTAGGCTTACAGAGCCAGAGTTTTAATTGAAGAAATTTTTGTGACTACTTATTCAGTTCCCATAATAGAGAATATTTTTGGTTTTCCTTACTAGTCTCAGTTCAGTCTTTACCTCTTAGAAATTTATTCATTTCATACAAATGTCATTTAAAAAAAAAAAAAAACATGTAAACCAGGTATGGTGGCACACAACTTTAGTCACTGGAATTAAATACAATTGCAAAGCCAGGTGTAGTGGCTTATACCTATAAGCCCAAGACTTGAGAGGCTGAAGCAAGAGAATCACTGCAACTTTAAAGTCAGCCTGGGGTCCACAGGGCGTTTTAGGACAAGACTACATAGTGGAGCCCTATTTCAAATCAATGAATGATACACTCTGGTTCTTCTGTCACAGGAGCAACCAAGTTTCAAGGGACAGGAGTTTCAAGTGGTTGGTGGCCTCCATACTAGGCAGGGACTAGTTTAAGACAGACATGGCCTTGAGTTGACTTCCCTTCTTCCACTAAATGTTTCTGTCAGTCAATCCTCCCTTGGTTTATTTGATAGGACATACTTACTCCCTTCTACCGTTTCCCCGTCCTCATTTTGTACAAGTCTTCTGGGTTTATTAGTCAGTAAACAAATGCAATTCTGAGGCTGGAGAGAAGGCCTTGTTCTCCCAGGGATCTTTCTTAGCAACCCATTAAGCAGTTCATAATGGCCTGTAACTTCAGCTTCAGGGCACTCAGTTCCCTCTTCTGGCCTCTGTAGGCACCTGAACACACCACATACATTCCCACAAACAGACTGGAGTGTGCATGCACATGCACAAATAAAAAATTCTTAAAAATGAAGTTTTGGAAGGTATTTTAAAGGTGGAATTGTCTGAGTTGTATTTAAGACAAAGTTCATTTAAGTACATGTTAGGGTACACTGCCTCCAGGATGTGTGTAATTAGTCCTTAAACTGCAAATACCTGCAGTCTTGGTATTGTTCTAGTTAAAACTGTAGGCATCTTACCAAGCTCTTCACCAGCAATCCTTGTTCAAGGGCAGTAGCAAGGAATCCACAGCCAGGATCCTAGGACCTCTCAGAGCACCTTAGTCAAGAATCAGAGTACCCGCGTAGTTATTCTTGGGAAGTCCCAGATCACTATATCAGGATTTCTCTAGCTGCTGCCCATCTCTGTACCTGGCATGAATACCTGACTCATTTGGCTTAGCCCACTGACCCTAGCATGATACAGTGCCCACATGGGCCCAGGACATAGTTACTGAGTGGGTGACAAGTCTGTGATTGGGAGAGATAATGGCTTAGTTTGGGTGTGAGGATGTGGACATTGCAGGTGTCAAATTAAGCGAGCAAAGTGCTGCTCATCACCCTCGTGAGGTTTCTCAGGTCACCCCTGAAACCTACTGATACTGGAGCTTCTACAGATACCCCATCCTGCCTCTCGGGCCCTAAAGCAAATACTGGAGCCACCATCTCTTTCCCTTATACCATTAGCTATGTATTTGCTCTGTATTAGGCCAGGGCTCAGGAAATCTGGTAGGTGTCTCCTCTGAGGTGTCTTTACTATCATTCTCACTTGATGATTTAAAGCAAGTAAATAAGCAGACATGTTTAACCAAACGATCCTTGAGAGTTCCTAGAGGGTAGAAGTTGAGGCAAGATCCTCTCATGGTGACACCTGTCTCTGCTTCTCCACAGACTTCACAATGTAGCCCCGATTCCAGACTGTCATTCACAGGTAAGTGCAGCTGAAGCTTATCTTCCTTTTGGGCTACCTGTGACTCAGTATGGTGGCTACCTCATATTTTCTTGAAGTTTGTTCTCTAGCAACTATCATTGGAGTTATTTGTGCTTCTTGCTTGTCTTCCAGCATTTCTGGTGGGCTCTGTCCCACAATTTAATATGTAGAACTTATCTAAGATGTAGTAGTAAGGGTTTAATGTGGGTTTGTGTGCAGGACTGGTATCAGTGTGCTTTGAAGTAACAGCACTATCTTTGTGCTAGAAAATGGAAAAGGAACAGGGGACAGAAGGAAGGTGCAGAAGCCAGCCAGAATTCAGAGTAAGGAGGGATCATCACCTCCACTTGGTGGCCTGAAGCCTCCATGACACCGAGTGAGGAAGGACACACAGACATCCAGAGGAGGTGAGGTCTGGGATTCCTCCAAGAGGCTTTGCCATCTAGGGGAGGGAGGTCTTGGGTCTGTCTCATGAGTGAAGATTTTGGCCTTCTTTATATTCTGTACATACTCTCTAGAGTACCGTTAATTAAGGGTTGGGTAGGTGTCCAATATTGATCCATCAGTTGCCTAGGAGAGGTGCATGGTTAGAAGTGGTACTATGATCAGAGTGGACTTTGTTGGGGCTATTTGGCCACACATGCTCAGCCCTGAGTATAGTGTCTAAAAGGCAGCTGGTGCAAAGCAAGATCTAGGTGGTGACTTGGTGGATGTCTCATAAATTAGTTTCCTCGGACATTGAGTGGACATTTAACTGTTCCCTCTCACAAAAAGGACAAAGATGAGGATGGCTAAATTCCTGAAGTGGGACTGGACCCAGATGCCAGATGTAATATTCAAAGGCCACATGGTAGATACAGGTCAAAGTAGCTGGTGATTAGGTTGGATCCACAGGACCTTATCTAACTTCCTTTGGAGCTCTGTATCTTCTTGGTAGACACTAGAGTGGCTAGTGGCAGTCCCTTGAGTTAAGGTTTAAACTTCACTTACCATTGAGATCTGAGGCGGATTGCTGTTCAGTGAAAGGGTGAGATGAGATGGGCCATGTGTCCAACAAAAAAGGCTGGGATGTAGTAGTATACCAGCTACATCTGGTAGGAAGGGGACATACCTGGTGTGTTAGAGTTCTAGAGAAACAACGGGCTGGGGTGGGGGAGGGAAGGGGAAAAAAAGAGGAGGAGGAAATGGATTTCATTACAGGGTATAGTCCAGTTAGTTCAACAATGGCTGTCTCCCAACAGAAAGTCTAAGAATCTAGTAGTTGTTTATGGCCCGTGGGGCTGGATGGCTCTGCTGGTCTTCAGTGTACACGGGCATCCCAAGGAAGTAGACACCAGTGCCAGTGAAGGGACAGACTTGCCAGGGAGAGCAAGCGGACAAAAAGACAGCTTCCTTCTTCTATATCTTTTTGTGGCCTAGAGTAATCTTCCCATCTCAAAAGGTATGGATTAAAGGTGGATCTTCCCACCTCAAAAGATCCAGATTAAAACTGGGTCTTCCCACTTCAAATGATTTTTTTTTTTTTTGGTTTTTTCAAGACAGGGTTTCTCTGTGTAGCCCTGGCTGTCCTGGAACTCACTCTGTCGACCAGGCTAACCTCGAACTCTCAAACTCAGTGCTGGGATTAAAGGCGTGCGCCACCACCGCCCGGCTCACTTCAAGTGATTTAATTAAGGAAAATAAAAATTACTCACAGCTATATCTCAGCCACTTGGGTTTTCTTTAATTCCAGATGTTGTCAGTTTGATAACCCAGATTAGTCATCAGAGTTACCTTAAATACATCAGTGTATTTCTCTTGTAGAAGCCAAAGATGTTGACCAGGAAGATTAAACTCTGGGACATAAATGCCCACATCACCTGCCGCCTGTGCAGCGGCTACCTCATTGACGCAACCACAGTGACTGAGTGTTTGCACACGTGTGAGTACGGCCAGTTCTACCCTGAGCTGAATGGGGTGGGGCTGCTCTAACACATTCCTTAGGGCTTTAGCCTGACACAAGGGCAACAGGGCCAGGAGAAGAACAAAGATCTTGAGTGGGGATTAGAAAGCTTTCCTTAAAGGAAGGATGTTGTGGTTGATTCCCTGGAGTGTGGATTCTCCTCTCAGGAAAACTACCCTTTTTTGTTGGTGGTCTGTCAAGTCAAGTCAGCCACTGGTAGTGCTTGTGCTCTCAGATTTCAGGTGAAGTAATTTCTTTTTGACAATCAAACAACTGCAAGGTTTCAAGGGTCAGTGCAGTACTCATTGCATGTTACTTATTCTGCCTGTCAGGTCTGGACCTATGCAGGGTGTTTGTTGTTATTTTAGTTTTTTGGTTTTTGGTTTTTTTTAATCTTTGTGTGTTTAGCCTGCATGTATGTATATGCACCACATACTTGCAGTGCTGGCAGAAGCCAGAAGAAGGTGTTGGATTCTGTGGAACTAGAGTTGCAGACGATTGTGAACCATCATATGGGTGCTAGAAACCAAACCTAGGTCTTCTGCAACAGCACCTAAGTGCTCTTAACCACCAAGCTATTTCTCCAGCCCCATAAGATTTTTTTTCTTATTTTTTCTCTCTCACTGGAAGACAGTATGGAACATCTGTATAAAGAGCATTGAGTGACCACTGAGAGGCAGTTCATGAAGTTAAAAACTCACAATACATATAACTTCCATCCAATACATTTTTCATTTTTGAAAATGTTTTCCACTTCTGAAGAATTTTTAGGCCGAGATAATCGTGTTAGAAATTGGTGGTACAATTTTGTGTTAGTCAGTCACAGAATGTTACCTAGTTTTGCAAGACAGTGTTGTCAACTTTTATGCCAAAATACAGATTTTTAAAATATTAGTTATATTCTCATGATCTTGTCATTTAGTGACTTAGCCACCCTTTGATGTTTCTTCCCCATTAGTTCCTAGGCTAGGGCTGTGTAACAGATGGTAATGGCACAGCACAATCCAAGGGCACTCCCTTTTCAAAGGTCTGGAATGCTGTATTTCTACAGTTGTTTATGAAAGTGTCCTCTTGGTCATCTTGGAGTTGACTGGACATAGTACCAGCCAGAACCTTTCTTCTGGTTGCTATCATTCTCTCCCTTTGGATAGTCTGCAGGAGCTGTCTGGTGAAGTACCTGGAGGAGAATAACACCTGCCCCACCTGCAGGATCGTGATCCATCAGAGCCACCCACTGCAGTACATCGGGTGAGTAAGAGCATGGTATCTGTACATCTGCATGGCGGTGGCTGCCTTGTTCTTGGTCCTCAGATACTACACTGCAGGTGACCAGGGCATGGCAGTGGATCTCCAGCAGCACCTGCCCTGGGGGACCATGAGAACAAGTGGAATCTTATAAGTTTTCTTAAACTGAAAGTTTGAAGTGAATGAGACCCCAGACCTACCTTTCTTTAGGGTAGTAATTTGCCTCTAGGCTGGAACTTCAGCCAAAGAAGTAAGGGCCTATGAGTGGGATTTCTGACTTCAAGAGCCACTCGGGAGGAAATGAAATCACAAATACATATGGCATGAGGGCATCTGAGAGAAGATGAACTAAAAGAAAGAGATGCACAGCTTGAAGTCACATGTCCAACTGGGAGCAATAACATTACAAGTTGAGTTGTTGGACCTTGGAAGACAACCCTACCAATGTCACTGTTTCAGCTTCCTGTATCGAGATGAGAGTGTGTTTTCTGTGTTTCTAACTTCATTGCCAGATCATCTCTTCACACAGATCTGCATCAGGCCTGTGTGGTGGGCACACGGAATGTCTAGCAGCTCTTGTTGTCTGGTCCTGTCCCGAGCCCTTGGCAGTGTCCCGTCTGTGGAGTGGGTGGATGACATCTGATGTAGGAAACTTCTGTCCAGATTCCCATTGGCTCTTGAATCAAGTTCCTGTGCTTTGTGTTCTGGCCAGTGCTGTATGGTGGTAGGTTTTTAATTCTGTCACCATGGTGTCTCCAGACACACCTCAGCCCACTGCCATAGTTATGTCTAAGCTTTGTGCCTTCTCATACAACTGCTTTGTGCCTTCCCATACAACCGCTCTCTGTTGGGACTTCCTTGTGATACCACCTGTCTTAGGGCTCTGTTCTGCTTTTTCTGTCCTCACATGCCTTGTGACAGCACAAGGTGTGTCACCTGTTTTCTTTCTGGTGTGCACTTTTGTAGCACTCAGAAGCAGGTTCCTTATTTGAACCGCTGACGGGAATGGTGAGGGGGCTTACTTGGGGCTGGGAATTGGAGGCAGGGTTGCTGGAGTTTGCTGTGGAAGGCAGAACACAAAAGAGCTGTCTTGTGGGCAGACCCTCTCATGGAAGCTTAGATTTCCATGCAGACACAGAAGAGACCTGAGGGAGGGGCACAGCAATGGACCAGGTGTTGGATAAGTAAAGAAAGGAAAAGCAGGGTGGCGTCTTGGCTTGAGTGTTGTGACTTACATTATGAGCTGGGTAGCAGCTATTGTCTGCCATAAACTCTGGGCCTAAGAGAGGCTCTTAGCCTCTCTGGTTTAATTGATACAGGGTTTTGTGTAACCTCGAACTTCTCATCCTCCGGCTTTTATGCAAGTGCTGAGATTATAAGTACGTTCTACTGCACCTCATTTATGGGGTGCTGGGGATCAAACCAAGACCTTTGTGAATGCAGGCAAGCATTCTGCTGATTGAACTATAGCTCCAACTTTCTTAGCCCCTCTCTCACTGGCGGTGTCTGGGTTCCATCTGAAATAGTCTAGGGTCATACCTCTGCTGGTACCTTCCTCTGCTCCTGACTTGGCTTCCACCTGCCCCACCTATTGCCGGATTCTCTCCTTACAGGGCAAGGTGAGAACACCTGTGGCCCTTTGGTATTATGTAAAAGCGGTTTTATTGGGTTCAGTTGACTTTCAGATTTAGGGTGGAAAGAAGGGCGAGCAGGACTAGCCGAGATGGTCTCAGCCTGTGGTAGGGAATGTTAAAAACACCACGGTTAGACAGGAGTCCATTTTGAAGAAACAGCTCCATTTTGAGAACCTTTCATTCAAAGAGTATCATGTTATGGTTTCCTCTTGCCCCACATTTTCTAGCCCTTTTGCTGGGCTCCCAAGGTAGACAAAGCCTGGCATCATTGCCTGGTACCCAAGTGTTGGAGTTCTGGTCTTGACCTGTTAGCTCCAGCAAAAGCTAGGTGGGCATGGTGGATGTCAAGGTCATCAAATGCATGGAGGGTCCTGTCATACTTTGCTTCTGTGTTGCTGTGGTAAAATACTAACCAAAACCAATCTGGGGAAGGAGAGGGCTTATAGTTCCAGGTATCATTTCCTCACTGTAAGAATCAGGGTAGGAACTGAAGTAGAACCGTAGAGAAAAGGCACTTACTTACTGGCTTACTCCCCGTGGCCTGTTCACCCTGTTTTCTCATACAATTTTTGATCACCTGCTCAGGGCTGACACTACATATAGTATGTTGGGCTCTCCAGTATCAGTCACTAATTTAGATCCCACCCATGGCCACAGATCCAGTATGATGAGGGCAGTTCATCAATTGAGATTCCCTCTTCCCAGGTGAGCCTAGTTTGTGCCAAATTGGCAAAAACCAATCAGCATGGTCTCCAGTCTACAAAGTCCACATTTGCACCTGAGTGCATGCATCCTGGTCTAGGTGTGGACCATATTCCTTTGTGTGGATAATGACAAGGAGGGTTGGAGCTCTATATGACTCTCATACAGTATGTAGTTGAGCCTCATAGCCAAGAGCTTCCACAAGTTAGTGCATGCAGTGACTTGCCCGTGACTGAGCCCAGGTTGGCTTGATTCCTATGCATTTGTTGAAGTGTAATCATTGGTTAGTTACTAGATTTATATAGGCATGTAGAGTAAGGATTAGAAGTTAAAATCTTTTGAAAATTAAGAAATTCTCTAACACTTTAATCAAGAATATAATTATATAATTGACATAATTATACTGAATGCTTAAAAGTAGCAAACTATAATAGGACCATATGTAGGTAAAGAAGTTCTGCATTTTTGTGTTAGCCTATGTCCAACAAGTTGAACTTAACCCTTTGTCCAACAGACTGGGGATGGGGCACTGTTCCCAGAGGGACCTTTTCATCCCAAATAGCTGGAACCTAAATTAAATGATTCATCAATTCAAGTCCTAGATATATTTTATCGAATTTTTTTTCATTGCAAACTAGAAGGAAAATCCAACCTCAGGTTGTTAAGTATGTAAATAATTACAGTATCTACATTGGTTGATGACCCCCCCCTTCTATTTTGCAGTCATGACAGAACCATGCAGGACATTGTTTACAAGCTGGTGCCAGGCCTCCAGGAAGGTGAGTTGAAACGCTCTCAGTTCAAGCTCATAGCTGGGGTTTTGGCTCTTGGACCCAGACCCTTTCCTCAACAGCATCTTCATTTCCCACATGTCTTAGTTCTAGATTTCTCCATTGTTTTCCTGTGATACATAGGCTGTGTTAGTCTTAGGAAACAACAAAGAATACCTCGAGATAAAATGCTGAGATCTTCAGAAGCATTTGCAATAGAATTTTATAAGCATGTAGCCAAGTACATGAAGCTTCCTGTATGTTGTGATCAATGATTTTGTTAATTTTGTATCCTGCTACTTTGCTGAAAGTGTCAGCTGTAGGAGTTTCTGGGAGGAACTTTTAAGATCAGTTATATATATTATCATATCATCTGCAAATAAAGATGCGTTGACTTCCTTCCTTCCTGTTTGTATCCCCTTGATCTCCTTCAGTTGTCTAAATGCTCTAGCTAAGACTTCATGCAGTGTATGTTCTCAATAGGTATGGAGAGAGTGGACAGCCTTGTCTTGTTCCTGATTTTAGTTGCAATGTTTTGAGTTTCTTTCCATTTAGGTTGACATTGGCTGTAGGCTTGCTATAAATTGCCTCTATTATGTTGAGGTATGTCTCTTGTATCCCTAGACTCTCCAGGACTTTTATCATGAAAAGGTATTGGATTTTGTCAAAAGCCTTTTCTAATAAGATGATCATGTGGTTTTGTGTTAAACCATTCCTGTACCCCTCTGGGATGAAGCCTACATGATCATGGTAGCTGGTCCTTTTGATAGGTTTTTGAATTTGGTTTGCAAGTATTTTATTGAGAAACTTTGCATGTTCATAAGGGAACCTGGTCTGTACTATTCTTTGTTGGTTCTTTATGTGGCTTATGTATCTGGGTAACTGTAGCCTCATAAATTTGAAGAGAGTATTGGTATTAATTCTTTCTTAAAAGTCTGGTAGAATTTTGTGCTAAAACCATTGGGTCCTGGGATGGTTTTTTTGGGGGGGCGAGGGGGAGATTTTAATGACTTTGTCTGTTACACTATGGTTTTTATGCTTGTTTAAACTTTTTATCTGATCTTGATTTGACTTTGATGTTATATATAAAGATTTTTTTTCTTTAAATTTTTTTTTCCAATTTTGTAGAATATAGGTTTTTAAAATATGTCGTATGATTCTCTGCATTTCCCTGATATTTGTTGTTATGTCCTACTTTTCCTATCTAATTTTGTTAATTTGAATCTTCACTCTCTGCCTTTTAGTTCATTTGACCCAGGGTTTGTTAAAGAACCAATTCCTTGTTTCATTTATTTTCTTTTGTACTGTGTTTTTATTTATTATTGATTTCAGCCCTAAGCTTGATTACTTCTTGCCATCCACTCCTTTTGGATATTATTCTTGTTCTAGAGTTTCTGGGTATGCCATTAAAGTTAATAATATGAGATCTCTACAATTTTTTAATATAGTCATTTAGTGCTATGAACTTACCTCTTAGAATTGCCTTCACTGTATCCCATAAGTTTGGGTATGTTGTATTTTCATTTAATTCTAAAATGTTTTTCATTTCTGTCTTGGCCCATTTTTCATTCAGTAGTGGGTTGTCAAGTTTCCATGAATTTGTAAAGTCTCTTGGATCCATTTGCTTGGAATATTTTCTCATCCTTTTACCCTGAGCTGTTGTCTGTCTTTGATGTTAAGGTATATTTCTTGGAGCAAAAGGAATGGTTCTGTTTTTTTAATCTGGTCTGTTCAGCTGTGTCTTTATTGGGAGAACTGAAGCCATTGATATTGAGAGTTATTAATGAGCAGTGTTTGTTGATTCCTGTTATTTTGTTGTAGTGTGGGTTCCCCCACACACACACACATTTGCTGGTCTGAGATTTTATATTCTGTTTTTGTTGTTTTTTTTT
>NW_021605170.1:413270-423349 GCF_004785775.1 Grammomys surdaster | reverse complement strand
TGTATATGTATATGTTTTGGTTTTTTTGTTTTTCGAGACAGGGTTTCTCTGTGTAGCCATGGCTGTCCTGGAACTCACTCTGTAGACCAGGCTAGCCTCAAGCTCTGGAACTCAGAAATCCGCCTGCCTCTGCCTCCCAAGTGCTGGGATTAAAGGCGTGCGCCACCACTGCCCGGCCAAGATTTTATATTCTTTATGCTTTCTTCAGTGTGGTTAACTTCTTCAGGCTGAAAGTTTTTCTAGTGTCTTTTGAAGAGCTGAGTTTATAGATAATAGATGCTGCTTAAATTTTGTTTTATTGTGGAATGTCTTTTTTGGTATTGAATTATTTCTTGTGATTTAAAGTATTGTAGTCTGTCTAGTCTCTTGAGAGTTTGTAGAACATCTGTCCGAGTCCTTCTAACTTTTAGATTCTCTATTGAATAGTCAAGCGTTATTCTGATGGTTCTGTCTTTATGTTTTACTTGGTCACTTTTCCCTTTTAGCTTTTTATATTCTTTCTTTGTTCTGTATATTTAGTATTTTAATTATTGTGTATCATGGAGGATTTCTTTTCTCATCCAGTCTACGTTCTGTATGCTTCTTTTACCTTGGATAGGCACCTCCTTTTATAGGTTAAGAAAAATTTCTGTGATTTTGTTGAAAATATTTTCTGTGTATTTGACCTGAGTTTCTTCTCCTCCTTCTATTCCTATTATATATAGATTTGGTCTTTTCATGATATCCTAGATCTCCTGGCGTTTTCTTTTGTGCCTGGATTTTTTTCACTTTAAATTTTCTTTGACCAAGGTATCCATTTCTTATATCTTGTCTTCAGTGCCTGAAGTTTTTACCTTCCATCTCTTATGTTCTGTTGGTGAGGCTTGCCTTGGAGGTTCCTGTTTTTAAATTTTTCATTTCTGGAATCCTCAATTTGGGTTTTCTTTTTTTCTACTCTCATGTCTTGAACAGTTTTTTTCGTTTCATTCTACCATTTGTATTGTCGTGGATTTCATTAATAGACTTACTCATATCTTTAAGATTGTTGAGCATATTCATAAAGGCTATTTTGAAATCCTTGTGTGTGCTTTAGCATTTCTCAAGGCCTACTATAGTAGGGTTGTTGGGCTTTAGTGGAGATGCATTGTCCTGTTTGACCACTGTGGATTAAAGCTGGACACCAACAGTAGAAACAACAGAACTTACAAACTCATGGAAACTGCGTAACTCATTACCAAATGAAAAAATAAGTCAAGATAGAAATTATTGTTTTTATGCCTATGCCTAGGTGAATCTGGATTTGGAATAATTGTATTTTTAGGTGTTGATATCTAGTCTTGTCTTTGTTGGGTAGGTTTTCCACTTACTCATTCATTCATTCATTCATTCATTCATTCATTCATTCATTTAATTTCTGTCTCTCTCTGTAGATCTTAAGGGTGTGTGGTGGCTGTGGGTTTCCCGGTAGGGAGTGCTTCTGAGTTCCTGTCAGATGTGACCACTGGGCGTCCCTGGGTAGAACTTGGGAGTGGGGATGGGCTAGAAGTGGGTGGTGGGAGGCTAGGGGGGGGTTCACAGGAGGAAGACTGGGTCTGTCTTGAGGACCCAGTGAATGGGAGAAGAGAGGAAACAGGACCCTGCAGGTGTTCTGCTACAGGGTTGGGGTTGAGACTGCAGAATTGGAATTGGAGGATGGCAGGGAGAGTGACGATTGCCTGCCTGTTTCTCTGGCCAGTGGGTATAGCCAGTGGGTTTCCAGGTGGAAACTTCCCCAGTGTTGTCCGTGAGACAAAGAGATGGGGTGAGAAACTGAAGCAGTAACCTTTAACCACAGTCGAATAAGTATTTCCCCTCCAAAAGAATTTCATTCTTCTTGTCAGTAGGCTTTCGTTACAAAGAACATACTTCACTCTCATTACTGTGTTTTTATTGACAAGTGTTCTGTGGCTGAACTGCAAAGAGCCCCAGTTGATCTCTAGTCCCTTGTTACTGAATCTTGAATTCTATAATAAGCTATGGAAATTTGCGTCTCTCTTGTTCCTGAGCTCCCATCAGCATCTCAGTTTAGCCCTCTGGTCACAGAGCTTTAGGTTTGCCTTGTTTCTTTACATAGAAAACCTGTAGCCAGCTGGAGTTTGATGCTGAGTGGGCCTGGTATGCATAGAATCTGGTTTGCTGTTGGTGTGTGTAACTCAGCATTTCTCCAATGGGTTGCACCCACTGAATGCCGAGCAGACGCACCTAATTCAGGTTGACTCATTGGCAGAGTGTTGTCACTAGGAATGTTTGTATAGTCTCAGATGATGTTCTGCATCTAAGTCCCAAGAGAATTCTGTGTGTGTGTGTGTGTGTGTGTGTGTGTGTGTGTGTGTGTGTGTGTGTGTTACACTGGTGGAGCCTGAGCCAGTTGTGTTTTATAGTCTGTCTCTTCTATAACTGTGTATCATGGCACATGCTCCTTGCCACATGCACCATTTACAGTGGCTGCTTAAGATTCCTTGGAGTAAGTGACCCTACTCTGGTCCCAGAATGCACCTGTTGGATTTATTCTGCCTGTTGATTCTGGACAACGCTGAAATATTCATGGCCTCTGTAGGAATATCTCCTATGGTACGAGGAGACCCATGTACTGTAGACCACATTTAAATGGCTCAGCTCCAAGTGTTGGTCATGCAGCAGTTAAGTTATTTGTGATTCTTCAGTTTACAAGTAAGACATCTTTACACACTGACCTGCTTGCCTTTAGGATAGATGACTAACATTGGCTAAATTCTAATGTATTTTAGATATATTTAGATATATAATGCCAAAGCAGTTCCAGTGACTGTTTCTGTATCTGTCTGTTTCTTTGTTTTAGTGGGGGTTTTTTGTTTGTTTATTTTTTGATAGGGTCTGACTATCCAGCTTTGACTAGTCTTGAACTCATTGAGATCTACCTGCATCTGCCTTCTAAGTGCTTGGCAGTATTTCTGTACATACCCGATTTTGGGTATATTAAACTTTTTTTTTTTTTTCTGTGACAAACAACCTAGAGAAGTGATTTTGTCACACAGTTTTAGGATTTTAAGTCCATGGTCATCTGGTTCTATTATTTGTGGGTCATGGTGAAGCAGAAGGCGAGTATGGTGGAAGGTAATGGTAGAGCACAGTTGTTTACATCATGGTGGACAGGAAACAGAGGAGTAAAAGCAGACAGGAAGGCCTAGGAGTAGTTACTCTCCAGAAGCATGCAGGGACCCACTTTCTCTAGCTAGGCCCTGCCTTCTACACGTCCTCAGAAGTTAGGACTCTCCTGATTCAGTCACCTCCCAAGAGCCCCATAGTTGGCAAACTTAAACCTGAGTCTTCAGAAGACATTTGATTCAGCCATACACTGGGTGTTATTTTTCTTAGCCTTTTAAATTATAATAAGTGAAAGTTAAGGAAATAGGCAGTAATTGTGGTGTCAGAAGCTGAGTTATTTCTGCTTTTGGTGAGTTCCTTATTATTGATCTCTGGGCTTTGGTATTCAGGTCACAGCTGTTTTTGAGGCCACTTTGAGTGGCTTCCCTTTATCAGAAACTGTTCCATGCTCTGATTTTAGGGCTGCCTTTCATACAGTTGTATATGGGAACCTCTCTTTCCTCACTTATTTATTTTTGTGTATGTATGTGTCCATGTGGGGATCCATGTGTGTGTGCCCTGGTGTATGGCGCTGTGGTTGGATATATAAGTCAGGGGACAACTTCCAGGAATCAGTTCTCTCCTTCCACTTGTGGGTCACAGTATCCAACTCAGATTGTCAGGCTTGGTGTCAGGCATCTTTAACCACTGAATCATCTCTCTGGCCCAAGGACATCTTTAGTTGATACTTTTGCCATCTTTTTGGTTGAGCCCTCGCTTCCCTCCACTGTAAAAGGGCTCCTTCTCTGACCAGATCCACAGTTTAAGTATCCTCACACTGGTATAGTCAGGGTTTGCAAAGCATCTGTTTAGGCTACATGCTAGGGTTCTAAGGGTTCAAGGTCTATACGAAAAGACAGATGTGCAGATGAAAAGTTTAATAAGGCTAGGCATGATGGCGCATATTTTTAATCTCAGCATTCAGGAGGCAAAAGCAAGATCTCTGTGAGCTAGAGGCTGGCCTGGTTTATACAATAAGTTCCAGGCCAGTTAGTAGGCCTGTCTTAGAAAAAAAAAAAAAAAAAGTAAGTTTTTTAAAAAGTTTAACGAAGCATTTCTTGTTTCACTACATGTAAAGTATCTTTTACAGAGTAACTTACAGCTTTTTGGTTTGAATAAACATTTTAAGCTTCCTTTGCCATCTGTATATTCTGAGCAGCGGCTAGGATCTGGTGCATATCATTTGGGTCTAAATGGCGCTTTTGCTGTTGAAGACAGAAGCTGTTTTCAGCTCATGTAATTGATTCTTTCCTCTAAGTACAAGGTATCAGCTTGGTCAAGCCAGTGGGGGTGTATGCTGACCATCTAAGGACAGATCGTGCTGCTTTATTGGCTAATGATCCCTAGAAACAGTGATCTGAAGCCTCGGATAGCTTCATGACTAGATGTCTGCCTTCAAGAAGAAATTTTCTCTGTAGGTTGGAGATTTCTGTTTCCTTTTTCTTGTGTTTCTTTCATGGCCACTACTGCCCACAGCCACTGGGGGCAGTCTTCACTCAGTACAAGACAGACATGGCCACTGGATACTGCTGTAGTCTGTGATATGACCAAGTGACCTTGGCACACAAACACAGGCTTTCAGGACAGGGTTGTTCTGGGTTTGTTCTTGTCATTCAGGTGCATTTCCTGCCCTCAGCCTAGTGAGAGCTCTTCTGCACTTGATGGCAGCTTGTGACCATTGTGGCTACGGGGACAGTGGGAGCACTCGGCAGCATGTATGGATCACTAAGCTGCCTGTGCCAAAATGGTATGTGGGATATAGGATGTCACTAGCAGCCACATTGTCAATGATGATGTATGTCATACTCTGAGGAGTCCCTCAGACTGCCTTCCTAGGATCTGTCCTCCTCTGGGTGATGCATAACCCATCCTAGAGGGCCAAGGAGCTTAGGTCATAGTCCTGAGTAGTATCCCTACAGCTCCAGAGCCTGTCTTGTTGCACTAGTTCTACCCACCTGAGTCTTGTCTCAGTGTTCTGAATGCCTGCAGCATAGTCATTAATGTTCCCATCCTGACCTATGCTTATTTTCTGACTAGTAGCATCCTTCAGACTCATCATCTAATCTGCAAGTTTCTTCATGTGATGTTAGTGAGCAGTTTTTACTATTTAAGTCCTTTCCTACTGAATATTAAAATTGTCTCCATTCTTAATAGCGGAAATGAGGAAACAGAGGGAATTCTATCACAAACTGGGCATGGAGGTACCAGGTGACATCAAGGGGGAGGCGTGCTCAGCAAAGCAGCACTTAGATCCCCGAAATGGTGAGTAGCTGCATCAGGCCGCCATGAAATTCAGAGGTTCATTTATCAAGCTTTCCCTCACAGAGCGCTTTCCAGAAAGTGATCATTTTGTGATGGTTGCTGACAAGGTTCTTCATCAATCCTGCTAGCTGGATCTGTTAGTTAGAGTACAAGAGATTCTAGAAAATGCCTAGAGGTCATGTGGAAGAAAACAGAATTTGACAGAGGGTCTAAGAAAAAACATGGTGGATAGTCTTAAGATAAAATTCTAACTTTGTTTGCTTTATAATAAAAAACCAAATGCCAGTTAGATTTGAGCATAAAGTTAGTTGGTGCTTTTAAGTCAGTATTTAAAATTTATTCAAGTCTTTAAGTACTGGCACTTTGCTAGTGGAACCATATAAGTTCCTGAGAGATATTAAAATTACCCTGTATATGCTTAACAGCCTAAGGAAAGTGGTGACTAGGTCCCACTGGGAGCCAGACTAGGCTGGGTGGGAGTGGGTAAGGTGGGTGGAAGTGGGAATCTGGTCCTGGGTATGTGTCCAAAAATAAGGTTCCACGAACCAGGCTTCTTAGAGAAGTAGGTTGCTATGGTAAGTGCTGTGTGATCCTAGGGGCTTATCACTGCTGTCCTTAGCAGTTTTGGTCACTTTCTCCATCTTCTAAGCCCCTTAAGACACACTAATCTAAAAATCTGAGTGCCCTAAGACACATAATCCAAAACCTGCCTCACTCAGCTACAGCCATAGAGCCTCATACCCCAGAGTTCCTTAGTTTCTCAGCAAACATGCAGAATGGTTTTAATTGCTACCACTGAGTTCCTTGTATGTTTGCTTTCAGTAGAGTAGATTTCAACATCATTTTTAATACACTGCCAGGTTTTACAAATATTCCAATATGGTGTCTTCATATGGACTTTGCTTGTCCAAAATGCTTGGAGCCAGAAGTGTTTCTGAGTTGGATCTTTCCCCCATTTTGGAAAAGCTGCATATAACATTTTAATTCTGCCTTTTATGACAGTTTCCACTTAGACCTCAGAGTTTTGTATACTAGAACTTTTGATTTTTAGATTAGAGACATTTCAACCTGTACAACATTTTTCTGTTTGTGCTAAAAGGTGAAACCAAAGCAGACGACAATTCAAATAAAGAGACAGCAGAAGAGAAGCAGGAGGAGGACAACGATTACCACAGGAGTGATGAGCAGGTGAGAACGCCGCCTCTGTGAAGTGTCTGGCCTCAATTTACCCCATGTTTGCATGCTTCAGTGTCTCATGAAGATGTAACAGGTCAAACACCATGAAGTTCTCCTCCAATTAACCCTTAACTTTTCTTTATATTCCTTTCATTTATTTGTTTCAGTTATCAAAGCAACACATGCTGACTGTAAAGCATTTCAGACATACAGAATTACAGTCCACTTCAGATTATGTTCTCTCCAGCCTACTGCAAATACTCACTGTTAGTAGTTTGGTGCCTTCTCTGCTGTGTTCCCAAGGGAAGCGACCCATTAGCAAATTGAAGGGAAGTAAGCATGCAATGTTGAGGACTATCCATGTCTCATTTACCACATTATCAGGCATATGTATGTACATACGTACATATATGCGTACGTGTACACACACACACACACACACACACACACACACACCACTACCACCACCACCACCACCATAGAAGTGCCATAGAAGGGTCTGATAAAATTCTGTATCCCTGTCTATAGAGCTTCCTAGTGTATTGTCTGAGTTTGTCAGTTCTAATAGTTGTGGTGCTTTTGGTGAAACAGGGAGAAATGAAATACCATGCCTGGTTGGCTGTCACTGTGCTTAGATATCCTCTTCCAGCAGCAATGTCTGCAAGTCTGGCTACTGCCTCAGCTGTGTTCCCCAGATACTTGCTGTTTGAAATTCTCTAGGTTATTTCTGCTCCAGCAGTCTGGCGTCCTGGGGAGGCATTTTACTCTGGAACATAACTGCTGGTCCATCATGTCCAATGGATTCTTCTGTTCTCTCCATCTGAACTCCTTTTCTCTCCCCTCTCCTCTACCTCATAGTCCCTGCCTTCAACCCCAGCCTGGTAACTTTTGGGTCAAGGGTTACATAATAACCCATATGTAAGGATCTGCTAGTCTTGGAACAACCAGATCTTGGGGTACAGAATTTAGCAATTGAATACAATCATCACCAGACCAACTCCTACAGCAATTTCCTCAAATGATATTTGAGAAAGTTTTTTTGTCTTGAGCTAAGGCTAATCTTCAGTTTCAGGCACCCATAGTGTCTTTAACTTCAGTGAATGTGTTTGTTATTTTTAGAAGTTATGTTGTGTTTTTATGCCTGTATAATGTTCTTTACTCGGTGTCTTATGTTTAACCTTTACTTTTGTATCTACTGGGATCGTATGATACACATCTTGGTTACTTTCCTTTTTAATTCTTGTACCTGAATTTTGAGAAGATTGAATGAAACTGTGTTAGAAGAGGGGCTTTTTCTGTAGTCTAGGATAAAGCTTTGTCGCTGAAGCAGATTCCCATTTGCATTGCCCTTGACTTGTCTGATCCAACACTCAACTCCACGTGAGGGTTTCCATCCCACATTGTTGCTCTGGCCCTGAGCATTGGCACACGCAGAGCACCTTCCTTGGAAGCAGGCCTTCTTCCGTGCCAAGAGCACTCCTCTGTTTCCTTCACACCCCTTGCTCAGGACAGCAGTCTCAAGGGCAGCCATTTGAGAACATGAGGGACTCAGTGCCCTTGGCAAAATAGATTCATAATTCTCAGAGTGACTGTAAGTTAAAAAGACAAAAATTGACAGGGTAGGGTGTTTCTAAGCATTACAAAGACTCTAAGGAGGTTTTCAAAGAAGGTATAAAAAAACTTCTACAGTGCTGTTCTGATTTCAGAAGACCAGTACTCATAGATGTAGGAGCTAGTGCTCATCCAGGAAAAACGTCTGAGAGTGGCAGTCCTGACCTCTTACCTTTTCTCTTCTAGGTGAGCATCTGTCTGGAATGCAACAGCAGCAAACTGCGTGGCCTCAAGCGGAAGTGGATCAGATGCTCAGCCCAAGCAACTGTGCTGCACCTGAAAAAATTTATTGCCAAGAAGCTTAACCTCTCCTCCTTCAATGAGGTAGCCATCAGTCAAAGAGCTGGGGTAGATCATTCTTGCCTGTCTCGTTTGTTAAATTGACAACAGCAAAAGACACCCACACCCACCCACCCACCCACCCACCCACACCTTCTTTTTAACAGTCTTGTTCAGAGGTGGGTTTTTTTTTTTTTGTTTCGTGTGTGTGTGTGTGTGTGTGTGTGTGTGTGTGTGTGTAAATGTGCAGTGACACTTGCATGGAGATCAGAAGACAGCTTGCAAAAGTTGTCTTCCACTATGCAAAAGACCTCCCTCCACTATGAGGATCCTGGTGATTAAGCTCAAGTTAGCAGGCTTAGTAACAAAGTACCCTTACCCACTGAGCCATCTTGCTGGTCCCTTGTTTGGAAATTTGTTTTTATAAAAGATTTATTTTTTTATATGTATGAATATTTTACCCACACATATGTATACCATGTACATACCAGGTGCCCACAGAGGCCAAATGAGAGCATCAGGTCCCTTGGGACTGAAGTTCCAGACACTTGTTAGCCACCATGTGGGTGTAGGGTAAGGTGCTCCTAATCACTGAGCCATTCTTCCAGTCCCAGAAATGTGTTTTTAGATTAATGATGAGTGGGTGGGTGAATGAATGAAAGATGG
Source organism: Grammomys surdaster (assembly GCF_004785775.1). Classification (NCBI taxonomy): domain Eukaryota; kingdom Metazoa; phylum Chordata; class Mammalia; order Rodentia; family Muridae; genus Grammomys; species Grammomys surdaster. The sequence goes on along the minus strand of NW_021605170.1, from coordinate 414,214 downwards.
ATATGACACTTAGAGGTTAAACTAATAACTGAAAATAAAGTAAGCTAGAGACCCATAGTGTGTTGTCGGGGCTCATGGCACAGACGTATGAATATATGTGTTCAGAAAGCCAGGTGGTATAGCATTTGGGCAGAAATATAAGTAAGAGCTGAATCAAGGAAGGGTCAGTGATTTGAAGTTTTGCCTCAAGAGTTCTGAGGCTGTTTGGAGAAGGACTTGCAGGACACATAGACTTTGTCAGAACAAGACAAGTTCCCGCATGTTACAGCAGGTGCATATGAGTGGTGATGAATATAGTTTGGAGAGTAGTATATAAAACTGTTAGCCACTGAGCTAGTATCCCAGCTGGAGCCTGTGGGTATGACCCACTGGAAGAGGGTCTTGGCAGATTGTAACATCTCAGGTTGTCTGCTAAACCTAAGCCCAGTGAGAAGAATCTTGTGTTAGTAGCAGTAGAGGAACATTTTAGATACAGATTTGGGGGAAGCTGGATAAGAAATAAACAGAAGCAGAAATTGGAGTGACCTGGTTACAAGCCCTAAGGAATCAAGGAGGAAGAGGATCTTCTCATAGTCAGTGTCCCCCAGATCCATGTGCTGAAAACTCTATTTCAGCCCAGTGGTACTGGGAGGCTGGACCATGGGGAAATGCTTAAATCATGATCTGTACCTAAGAAATCTCTCTTCAGCTCTTACAACTTGCAATGACAGCAAGTACCTACACTACAACCAGAATTCCAGCCTATAGCACAAATTAACTGCTAAATCAGTTATATTAACTTAATTTGCTTATATTAATATGTTAATGTTTTATTTTATATTAGCTGCTCATCAGTCACCCAGTCTAAGCTATTCAATTATTGCCACACTGCAAGACATTCCTGGCAGTCCTGCCACAGTGCTCTCTCAGAGCTGTGTCTCAGGCCCAGGACCAGGGCTCTCTCA
>NW_021605170.1:384443-413260 GCF_004785775.1 Grammomys surdaster | reverse complement strand
CAGGACCAGGGCTCTCTCAGAGCTGTGTCTCAGGCCCAGGACCAGGGTTTTGGACTGTAAAGGAGCCCACGCTCAGCTCTGAGCCAACCACACGAGTGGGTGGGAGGAGGTGGAAGACACAGAATAAAGACATGACTTTATACTAGCTACCAGGAGCCCATAGGAAAAGGCAAGTCTAAGTTTTGTTTGTTTGGAAAATAAGGTAGAACGGGAGATGGGAAGAAGGTCACAGAAGCTTTGGATTCTGTGAAGGTAAAGGCGTTGACTTGAAGCGGCTTCTAAGTACTGTGTAGAGCTAGAGACATCAGGAAGATCAAGGGGAGGCTGTCTTCCACACACAGGAACATTCTCCATGGGGACCAACAAGAAATGTGGCGTTTTCATTGCAACTGGCCCTTGGTTCATGCATGTCGCATGTGGATCTCACACTGCTCTCTGAGCTCTGTAGTCCCTAATGCTGTGTGAAGTGGTGAGCATTGTCAGACAATGAATTAAGGGCCAGTCACAAGAGCTGCTGTAGGGGGAGGGCATCATGCTTATAAGCAGCCTGTGTATCACAAAGTAAACGCCACTTGGTAAAGATGACAGCAGACAGTTGAGCTTTCATGGACCCAAAGGCTGGTTTTCTACTCACCAGTCTCTCAACAAGAAACACTCTTAAGTGGCTGTGCAAACAGCGTTTGTCCCCTGCCTAGGAGATAATAAGACCAGTGGAGTCACTGTGTGACTTGCCAGATTGCTGATGACGGTGATGGTTAGGCCTTCAAGGATCAGTGGATGAACATACAGACTTACATTTCATTACCACTTAGAGGGAGGACAATGACTTGAAGTGGGGATCCAGGGAGGGGTCCACACATAATGTCTCCGGAACTTCATCAGAGAAGCCCAGAGCCGGGGTAGGAACTGGGCAGGTATCATTGATGCCCTGAGCAAGCAGGCTAAGTCTCTCCAAACCAATGCAACACAGCTATGAAGTATACTACTGTCTTTGACCCCTGAAGAAGTTTGGGTTTAACAGAAATGCTCCTTTTCTGTTATAATATGTGCTTGCAGCTGGATGATGCAGGTAATGAATAAGCAGACAACCTATGTTCCCACATAACTGGGGAGGGGCTTGTTTCAGAGTACTGTTTGTATTGTTGCTATTAGCCTCAGTTTAAGGGTAGGTTGAACGTGCACCTAATTGAAGCCTCTTCTCCCACCAGCTGGACATTTTATGCAACGAGGAGATCCTGGGCAAGGACCACACTCTCAAGTTTGTGGTTGTTACTAGGTGGAGATTCAAGGTGAGGCTGGTTGGTTCTTTTGAATGCCACATTTTTAGATAGACTCTTTATCCTTACTTGCGGTGCATGTCTTTTATTTGCTGACATTGCTGTAGAACAACTGTCTTTCTGGATCCGTCTACCCAGCCAGGGTCTTTATCACCACTCCACTCAGTCCCCTAAATCCAGGGGTCAGATGTGATAGTTGGAACAAACTCTCTAACTTTGGGGTATCTTTCTGTGTCAGGAAACTGGTGTTGCAGTCCTTGTCCAGGCCTGGAATACAGCTCTTCTACGTCTAGCCATATTGTTGCCCAGAAAAAAGGGGACAGAGTCAGTGGAGCAAACCAGAGAGCAGGATGGCCAATAGTTGGTGCTGATCAGGGCAAGGGTTGGAAGTGTAAGAGACTGCATAGGAGAGACCACAGCTAGTGTAGTAGGCAGGAGGAACAAGTTCAGGTTCTGGCTGCATAGGCCCCCTCATGAGCCGCAAACACCACACGGCGACCACTGGGTCACCTGGGACCAATGACAATTACTCCTTGTCATCCAAAACTAAATTCAGTTGTGGCATTACTGGTACAGTTGTGTGCCTGTGATTTGAGTATGTAGTACAGGCCCCTGTACCTCCCTCAGCCACCTTTGCTTTTGTCTTGCAGAAGGCACCCCTCCTGCTACACTACAGACCCAAGATGGACTTGCTGTAAGCCCAGCCAGACTCAGCCCACATCCAGCACTCTCCATGGCAAATGTGCTGTGGAATGTTGCCTCGGGTGCCATGTGGACCAGGTTTCTGAATAGAGAATATTTATAACTTTTGTATGAGAGAATCCACTCCCAACAAGACACTACCAGCACGCGTTTACAGAGGATGCAAACACTTCGCAGTGCGCTCGACTCTGCTTCCGGTCCACAGGCCAGAGAAGAGAACCATCAGCACGTTCCCACCCACGTCTGACTCACAGCCCCGCTGCTTGCTTTCCAGGTCTTGAGAATCTTGAGTCCATTTCAGTTTTGTTCATGGATTAGGTTTCATGATAGCCTCAAAAATACTCGTACTGTTATTAAGTCCTTTGTAAGTTATTGAAAGTCTTTTCATGGTAAATATTTATGTTGCCTTTAGCTTCCTGAAGACTTAAGAGATATATAAAATTTTAATTTAAAGTATACCCAAAGAGGCTTGCAGCAATGCTATGATTTAGCCATGGTGTTTAATTTCCCACCTTCTAGTGTACAACAGAAGCCCACTCCCAAGATTGAGTCTTGTACTGTGCATCTTGGGATGGTCTGTGTTGGCTGGGCAAGGCAAGAACCCTTCCATCATTCCCCAGTGTCATGTGACTGTAATCCGGCACCCCGAGTAAGGCAAACTAGAGGTTGTGGCCAGTGCAGCACAGCGCTGGCTTGTTGAAAAGTTCTGGGAAAGACAGTTTTCCTTGGAAAGCTGAAGCTCCCACCTTTTCCATTCTGTTTTCCTTCTGCTGGAAAAATGCACAGTGGTGGCTGTGTTTGTCACTTATCAACCATCACAAGCCATCCGGTAGGGACTTTGTAAAGACACTTAGGAGGTAGCCTCTAGCCTCCATGTTCCTGGGAGTTGGTGTTTCCAGGCTTGCTTCCTGATCATGGGGTTAACATGCGTTCTTCGGGTCTTTTTCATGAAAGGTAAACTGAGCAAACTGCTCACTTGAGGAAACAACTCGCTTCAGCAGAAGTTGCTTTTCAGTCAGAGAGAGGATATTATTTGTTAACACACACACCTTTCTCACATACAATTTATTGTTTTGTTAGGTTAGAGAGTGGATAAGATACTAGCGTATCCAACTTTATTCCATCTTCAGGGATATGAAGGCAAGAGGAAGGAGAATGGGTCCTGTCCCGCAGTCCCAGGGACCTCTCAGTCTGGGTGCCCTCTTACTTTTCCCACCTCCCGCCCTTCCAGGCCCAGTGGGAACTGTAGGGCCCTCTAACCCCAGCAGTACCTCTGCTCTTGGTGTGAGGATGTGAGGATCTTCATGGATCCCTGAGGGTCAGGCTTTCTGAGTCCTTCACCTTAGCAACTGGAATCTTTTTCTTGGATTTGCTTTGACAGTTGGGATTGGGTTTATCAACACCCACTTTTTTTTCTACTTCCTCTTTCACATACACAGAGCCAGAAGCAGCGATTAGTGAGATTTAATGTTGGTAAGTAAGGAACAACATCTATTTTAACTCAGTCTTTAATGTCTGACCTTCTAAAATAAAAGCAAGCTCTTTGTTTCAAATTAATGAAAATTCACTTCTCTATGTAAGCCAGTTTGGATTATTCAGTTTCCTGAGTTTGCTATTCATTCAAATCATTTATAGAGTTACTATACAAGGGTTTTATGCGTAAATATTACCTTTCTACCTCAGAACACAAGTGCTGCTGAAGCGCAAGACCGTGTTCTCACAATGCAGTTACATTAGAATTTAGGTATTTTCCCATGTGGTGACATTAAAGTTAGAAGCCTCCAAATTCACGTAAAGTTAATTTACAGTTCAGATCAAACTTAGTATGGCTGTATAATCTCATGATATATATTTGTAACTTTGTAGCTACTTTTAGAATCACTTGACTTTGCTATGGTGCTAAGTTGATAGATCTAAGTATTCAGCAAGGTGGACATTGCAACTGATGTCCTAGCTGGGCGCCACCGCCCCAACAGCCCTGCTTCTGTCACCACGGTAACCTGTTAAACCTCAGCAGCAAAATACCTATTTTTCTAAGATTCCATCATCCGCCTGTCTGCACTGCAGACTGTTTTCTGATGCCCTTCTGCCCTTTGGTCTGACCTGTAGCCTTACCTCGCTCAGAGATGAAGCAGAGTGAGCTTGCGTCAGATGGAAGCTTCTGGGCGCCTTGTTTTGCTCCTGCCAAGCTCGACGTGACATCCAAGGCCGAATTTTATTTTTCCAGCATGAACAGTAGGATCAGTTAGCGATTGGTCCTGTCACGCTTTCTCAGCAGGCGGAGCTCCTGCGAAGTTGTTTTCATAGCTGCCGATGCTAGAAATCGGTGCGTCCGGCCGGCAGCTCTGGGACCAGCCTCCCAGCACGTGGTCTCGCTCAATGTCATTTTCACAAAAATAGAAAACTCAGATAGAATATATAATATTGAATTTAAGATTTGGGGGGTTAAAAAAGAAAGCTTAACTTTATAAAATTATTTATTCTATTTTAAGCCTTCTATCATATTTTCCCATCCAATTGTTTGGTTTCCGTGGTCCAGCTTTATTTACAGGCATATAAGATAAAATTGTGAGATGTTTTGCAAGCTTCTTTTACTCTTTGTAGTCTTTGGTTTGTATGTTTTTATAGGGATGAAGAGCATTTTTATGCTTTTGTGCAATAGGTTCCAACATGCGTTTATTAGTGCTTAAATTGTGATCTAGCATCTACTAAATTGAAAGGGAATATAGGTGGAATTTCAAAATCTGTGCATTCAGCTATTTGGTTTTGCCTTTTTCACTGTTATAAGAATTCTGTTACCGGGATTATGTGCGTGCGTGCGTGCGTGCGTGTGTGTGTGTTTGTATGTGTGTGTGTGTATGTGTGTGTGTGTGTACTTTCTATCAATATTAAAAGATAAGCAGCCAGGCAGGAGGTGATGAGGTTAGCACCATCTTAGGCCTGCATTCTATGTGGGTGCACCCAAGTCCTTGAGCTAAGTCTGTGACTGAGCCACCCTGGGGGCTGGGGTTTCACTGTCTCCACCTGGTAGTGCTGCCCTCCACTGGCCTATGGCTCCTGATGCCTGCCATGGCCATCAGAGTCTTTGGCGGTTGGTGTGTTTTGTTTCTAAGGGCGTACAGGGTGGTGTATCACAGTGCTCTGAAATGTATCATTAGATTAAATGTTCCAGGAATGAGCCAACTGAGTTCTACTTTGTATATGGATATTAAATATGTTCCTAAAACATTGAAAATAACTTGAGTGCAGATAGTGAAATCCCCTTACACACACACACACACACACACACACACACACACACACACACGTGTCTGTTTCCTCAGGAAATCATTTAAGCCCCAACACATCACATGTGACCTTAACATGAAAACAAAAGTTTTCTCTGCCTTGATATTAAATACACCAAGTAAATAACCTGAGATGTGTAGATTAGGAAGTCACTTATTGCACCACAGTCTGCACACCCTGCACTCCTACAGGCAGGGATTAGACCTTTCAGGCTCCCGTCAGGGGTAGCTGTGTGGGCTGTGGTCTCACACTCAGTGTTCCTCTTGTCATTTACTCCCATCCAAGAGCACATTTGGAGAAAGAAGTGAAGTCTGCCTGTGCGGTGTGTATGTCACTTCAGCAGTGACTCAGTGACTCACACTCACCATTGACTTCCAGCTCTCAACTTGTGCCAGACACAGTTTTCCCAAGTGAAAGTAGCATCAGGTTACGGATAGCAGCACCACCTGAGTACTCTCGTTGGAGTACAGCCACACTAGCAACTGTCACAGTGTACGAAATGGTGCAGATACAGAGGTTTTGACTGTTTAATTTGAAAGTTTACATTTTTTATGATTGCGTTAGTGTGTAATTTTTGTACCATCAGTGGCTAGCTTTTGTCTAACATCTCTTTTGGAATATTGCTTAATGTTTTGATTTTATGATAGTGGAGCTTGTATTCGGTGTTTTGCCAATTAATATTATATGCTTGTAATAAAAGCAGAAGAAAAACTTAACTAAAATCTCCCAGTCTGGCAATGTTTTACCTGAAGTATTTGTAAGAGTTTGACAGATACTCTGTTACAGACATGATCAGCCCTCTCTATCTTCCAGGCTCAGCCATCCAGGGGTAGGAAGTGCCCAAGAAAACCGACCAAGCAAACAACAAACAAAAGAATTAAAAAAAAAACAGATTTTTTTTATTCTGTTCTTATTCCATAACTATAGTATAACATTTGCTTATATAGCATTTGCTATGTTTTGTTTGGTTTTGGTTTTTGAGATTGGGTCTCTGTGTAGTCTTGGCTGTCCTGGAACTTGCTTTGTAGACAAGATGAGCCTCAAACTCAGAGATATGCCTAACTCTGCCTCCCAAGTGCTGGAATTAAAGGTGTATGCCACCATGCTTGGCCACAGTGTATAATTTACTGTAAGTCATCTAGAGATGGTTTCAAGGATTCAGGAGGGTGTGCTTTTAAAAAAAAAAAAAGCTATTTTATCAAAGGGACTTGTGTATCCTCAGATTCTGATATCTACAGGAGATCTGACCTCGTGGATACCAAGGGGCTTCTGCAGGTGTGGAGAACTGCTCTAGATGCTCTCTGTTGAGTCTTGCCTCACTTGCTCAGGAAGACATGCTCACTGAATCACAGTAATATAAGAGCACAGAGGCTTGTTATCTGTTCGTCTAGTATGCCCCTGGGTTTACTGCCCCTTCCTCTGTTACATACATCACTTCTAAAATGTCACTCCTGACCCAACATGGGGTACCATAGTTTGGCAGAAACAGAAATGAAATAACATGTGATTTATATGTTCCCAGAAGAAGTGCTCTTCGGTCCAAAGCTGTGTGTGACATCAACGATGGTGACAAGGAGCCTGCTGGTCCCCATCGGTAGGCTGCAGGATTGATGACTTCTTCTAAAGACTTATAGTTTCTAAAATTGGAGTGCAAGAAGTTAGTGACCAAATTAGGTTTTTATGGCTTTAACTGACTGTTTTCAGTATGTTGTGTGTGTGTGCCACAGGAAGATGTTGAATGTCCTACTCTATCACCCTGTACCTTACTCTGGAGACAAGTCTGTCACAGAGTCTGGAGCTTGACAGTGGCCAGTGAGCTCTTGTGATCCTCCTGTCTCCCTCCTCACTCCTGGAATTATAGACATGCATATCCACGTCTGGCTGCTTATGTGGGTTCTGGGGACTTGAATTCAGGTCCTCATGTTTGCACAAGTGTGTTTGTCAGCTGAGCCCCTGCCTCAGCTCCGGAGTTAACGTGTTCTCTTGTTTTTGTCGTTATACATTGCCGACGTCAGGAAATAGCTGCACTGTAGGTGAGCAGGGAGAAAATATCTCAGATACTTTTCGGTTACTGTGACAAAATACTGTGACCAACACAACTTACAGAATAAAAGGATTTAATTTGGGGCTCACAGTTTCAAAGGGTAGTGGAGCCCATGACTCTCATGGCAGAGAGCATGGTAGCAGGCTGGCAGGCATGGTGCCAAAGCAGTAGCAGCGAACTTACATGCTTAGATAGCAACCATGAGCACAGAGGGAACTCACTGGGAATGACACCCTAGGGACACACCTCCTCCAACAAGGCCCCTTGTAATTTTTTTCTAAATAGCTCCACCTATGGAACAAGCCTTCAAATATATGCATGGACCTGTGGGGTCCGTTCTCATCCAAACTACCACAGTTGCAAACACAAGTCTTCAGGACCAAATTGGTTGCAGCCATCCACTTCCCAGGTGAGATCAGTGGGCATCAGGATATGAGATTTCTATTTGACACTAGAGCTACAACACAAGACAGTTTTTCAGGGAAATGGTATCTGAGCCTCCAAAGGCCCCGCAGTTGCTAGCTACATCGATGCAGGCCTAGGGCGCCTCTACCATGGTAGGTGACACTTGTCTCTCCAGTCCATGATACATGACACTGTCTCTCCAGTGCTTTCCTGCATGGCATCAAGAGTCACGTGTGGTCTTGTGTGTTGGCATGGTCACACAACAGGCAGTGAAAACAGGCATTGCTCTTCATGCTGTTGCATGACACTATTTCTGGGAAAATATTTACAAACATCTATTTACCCCAGATAAGGAGCCAGTGACAGTCCACCAAAGGTATCACCAAAGACCAACTTGATGAACCAGTGTTTTATTGGTGTTACTTACAGGAATATGGATAAAGGATTATTTGTAGGAAGCCAGAATTACTCAGCTGCTTCACCAAAAGCCCATGCAGCATGGGTAGCAGTTTATAAAGGTTGGAAACCTGGAGCACACTGAACAACCTGCAGGCCTCTCAACAAAGTTGGGTGTGTGATCCTTTCTTTCCTAGCAGCTCTGTTGGTCTAAACCTTTTCCAGACAGAGCAGCTGCTCTCTTCTTTCAGGCTTATCTTGTCTTTGCTTCTTCTGTGAAGTTAAGCTGATCTGAGAAACCAGTCTTTACTGTTTAAATATTCTTGTGGAGGAGGGAGCCTAGCAAATCTGATCAGTTTCAGGGACTTCTGAAACAATTTTGAGTTGCTTACTTCCTGGCTTAAAGGAGCTTACGTGCAGGATGGAATGATTCAACTCTCCTTACAACATCCTGTTTCATGTTGTAAACTTCCTGTCCTAAAAGATCCTGCTGTGTCACTTCCCTTTTAAGTCCCATGTCTTAAGTTTCCCTCCAAGATGGAAGGTTTTTAACCTTGGAGGAAACTGCTACACAACAGAGGCACACACTTCCCATAAAGGCCTAAGAAAGATTACTGATCTGCAAGATGAAGGTCTTCATCTAATTCTGGTTCTTAAGGCTAAAGACTTAGACTGTACACCGTACTCTTCAGCTTGGCCAATACAGGGATTTGGGAGTCCATTGTCAGGAAGACTGATCTTTAGCAACTGGCGAATTCCTTCTAGAAACGATTATCTTGCCAGTGTGTAGCTGTAAATGTGAACAACAGTGTTGTTGTGTTAACCATGAAGGAAGGAATGAAGCTGGAAGGCTATGGTAAATTTGAGGCATCCTGGACTTTATTATGAGACCTTGTCTTCTAAAGGTATCCATATAGTGTCTACCAACCATTTGTCACTTCAGTCTCGGGGATCTCGCTCTTGGCCATCATGAGCAGCAGGAGTGCACACAGTGTAAAGACATATATACATGTAAAACAATCTTACACATAAATATTTTTTTAAAACTGAGCCGTGTGTGGTGGTGCACACCCATAATCCTAGCACTCAGGAGACTGAGGTAGGAGGATAATGAGTTTATGGACAGCCTGGGCTACATAATAAGAGTTGGAGAGAATTGTGGGGCCCAGCCTCTCCCACTCTGGTTGCTTCCAGGTTGAGCAGCTCTGCTCCAACACGTTCCCACCATTGTGCACTGTTTCACAAGTTCTAACATTGACCATGGGTTGGAACCTCCTCAGCTGTCATGTATGAAAGCCCGGGAAGTGGCTGGAGTGGGAGTGCCTACTGGAGAAACTCCCTTCATCAGCCCCATCCCTCTTAAGTTCATCTCTAGAATCAGATCCCCTTTATGGCTTAAAGGAATACCTGGACTTTCAGTCATGATTGCAGTAAACTCAGTTCACAGCTTCAGAAGTCCACTTTCCCCCAAGATAAAAGAAGTAGTTTCTTTACATTCTTTCGAGGTCCTCCTGAGGTTTTGTCTATTCCTCAGGGCAGAGGCTGTGGCTCATGTGTTTGTTGTGTGTATGTATGTAGAAAAATCCTCTGATTTCATGCTGAATCTGGCAGGAATTTTCTGGTTCTCCATGTGGGGTTACATCATCGGAAACCTCTAGCCCCTGGCTGAAAAGCAAGAGTGAACAGGATAGCAGGCAGTTGTGGAGTTCCAGAGTTCATGAGAATTGTTTTAAGCATGATTCAGGTTGTAGTGTTTTGATAAATACTATTTGCCAGGTTGAGGACTTCTCTCCTGTTATTGCTTATGAAAAACTCTAATCAGAAATTTGTACTATTAAGTAAAAGAACAAAAACAAAAATTAACAGTTTTGCTTTGATTTGAAGATTTAACACGTACAGATTTATGTGACCTTCACTCTAATCAGGAGGCAGTAACCTAGTACCTCAAGGAACGCTTTAATGCAAACCTACTGTTGTAGCCGGGCTTTGGATACTTTGTGGTTCTTCTTTCTCCCTCCTTTTCAACCCACTAACACTAGGTAGGAGAAAAAAAAAAGGATAAAGGGGGCAATAATATCATTAGATTACTTCCTGCTGATTAAGGATGTTCTTGGGGCAAGTCTGATATTTGCTCTCAGCATATCTAATTTCTTTTTTTAAAAGATTTATTTAGTTATTTTATTTATGAATATACTGTAGCTGTCTTCAGACACACCAGACGAGGGCATCCAATCTCATTACGGATGGTTGTGAGCCACCATGTGGTTGCTGGGATTTGAACTCAGGACCTCTGGAAGAGCAGTCAGTGCTCTTAACCGCTGAGCCATCTCTCCAGCCCTAATTTCTTTTTTTTATTGAAGATTTTTTATTTACATTTCAAATGCTATCCCCTTTCCCATCTCCCTCCCCCTGCTTCTATGAGGGTGTTCCCCTACCCACCCATCCAATCCCGCCTCCCCACCCTCGAATCCCCCTACACTGGGGCATCAAGCCTTCACAGAACCAAGGGCCTCTTCTCCCATTGATGTCTGACAAGGCCATCCTCTGCTACATATGCGGCTGGAGCCATGGATCCCTCCATGTGTACTTTTTGCTTGGTGGCTTACTCCCTGGGTGCTCTGGGGGGACTGGTTGGTTGATACTTTTCTTCTTATGGGGTTGCAAACCCCTTCAGCTCCTTCAATCCTTTCTCTAACTCCTCCATTGGGGACCCCGTGCTTAGTCCAATGGTTGGCTGTGAGCATCTCCCTCTGTATTTGTCAGACTTTAGCAGAGCCTCTCAGGAGGCAGCTATATCAGGCTCCTGTCAGCATGCACTTCTTGGCATCCATAATAGTGTCTGCTTTTGGTGACTGTATATGGGATGTATCCCCAGGTGGGACAGTGTCTGGATGGCCTTTCCTTCAGTCTCTGCTCCACACTTTGTCTCCATATTTGCTCCTGTGAATATTTTGTTCCCCCTTCTAAGAAGGACCAAAGCATCCTCACTCACCTTGGTCTTCCTTCTTCTTGAGCTTCATGTGGTCTATGAGTTGTATCTTGGGTATTCTGAGCTTTTGGCTAATATCCACTTATCAATGAATACAAACCATGTGTGTTCTTTTGTGATTGGGTTACCTCACTCAGAATGATATTTTCTAGTTCCATCCATTTGCCTAAGAATTTCATGAATTCATTGGGGTTTTTTTGTTTTGTTTTTTTGTTTTGTTTTGGTTTTTGGTTTTTCGAGACAGGGTTTCTCTGTGTAGCCCTGGCTGTCCTGGAACTCACTCTGTAGACCAGGCTGGCCTCGAACTCAGAAATCTGCCTGCCTCTGCCTCCCAAGTGCTGGGATTAAAGGCGTGTGCCACCACTGCCCGGCTGAATTCATTGCTTTTAATAGCTGAGTAGTACTCCGTTGTGTAAATATACCACATTTTCTGTGTAATTCCTCTGTTGAAGGACAGCTGGGTTCTTTCCAGCTTCTGGCTATTATAAATAAGGCTACTGTGAACATAGTGGAACATATGTCCTTGTTATATGTTGAAGCATCTTTTGGATATATGTCTAGGGGTGATATTGCTGGATCCTCAGGTAATGCTGTGTCCAGTTTTCTAAGGAACCTCCAGACTGATTTCCAGAGTAGTTGTACCAGCTTGCAATCCTACCAAAAATGGAGGAGTGTTCCTCTTTCTCCACATCCTCTCCAGCATCTGCTTTCACCTGAGTTTAAATCATAGCCATTCTGACTGGTTTGAGGTAGAATCTCAGGATTGTTTTGATATGTATTTCCCTGATACATATCAGTGTTGAACATTTCTTTAGGTGCTTCTCGGCCACTCGAGTTTCCTCAGTTGAGAATTCTTTGTTTAGCTCTTTACTCCTTATTTATTTATTTATTTATTTATTTATTTATTTATTTTTATTGAATATTCTATCTACACTCCAGATGCCATCCCCTTACCCCATTTCTCCCCACCCAGGAACCCCCCCATACTACCCCCCGCCTCTATGAAGATGTGCCCCTACTCCCTCCACTCCCACCTCCCCACACTCGGTGTCCAGCCTTCATGGGACCAAGGATCTCCTCTCCCACCTACACCCGACAAGGCCATTCTCCCCTACATATACAGTGGAAGCCATGTGTCCCTCCCTAAGTGCTCCCAGGCTAATGGTTTAGACCCTGGGAGCTCTGGTTGGTTGATATTGTTGCTCTCCTCATGGGGCCACAAACCCTTCAGTCTTCATCTCCTTCAGTCTTCTCTCTCACTCCTCCATTGGGAACCCCATGATCAGTTCAATGGTTAGCTGTGAGCATCCACCTCTGAATATGTCAGACTCTGGCAGACCTCTAAGGAGACAGCTATGTCAGGCTCCTGTCATCATGCACTTCCTGACATCCACATCAGTGTCTACCTTTAGTGACTGCATATGGGATAGATACATGGTGGAATGGTCTCCAGATGGCCCCTCCTAAAGTTTCTGTCCCACATTTTGTGGGACAGTTTTTGTCTCCATATTTGCTTCTTTGAGAATTGTGTTACTCCTTCTAAGAAGGACCGAATCACCCCTACTTGGTCTTCCTTCTTCATGAGCTTCATGTGGCCTGTAAGTTGAATCTTGGGTATTTCAAGGTTCTGGGCTAATATCCAATAATCAGTGAGTGAATACCATGTGTGTTCTTTTGGTATTGGGTTACCTCACTCAGGATGATATTTTCTAGTTCCATTCATTTACCTAAGAATAGTAGATGCTGGCAAGGATGTGGAAAAAGAAGGAACAATCTTCCATTGTTGGTGGGATTGCAAGATGGTGCAATCACTCTGGAAATCAGTCTGGCAGTTCCTCAGAAAATTGGACATAGCATTACCTGAGGACCCAGCTATACCACTCCAGAAGATGCTCCAACATATAACAAGGACACATGCTCCACTATCTTCATATCAACTTTATCTATAACAGCCAGAAGCTGGAAAGAACCCAGATGTCCTTCAACAGAGGAATGGATGCAGAAAATGTGGTACATTTACACAACGGAGTATTACTCAGCTTTACCCCATTTTTAATAGGGCTATTTGATTCTCTGGAGTGTAATTTCTTGAGTTCTTTGTATATATTGGATATTAGTCCTCTATCGGATGTAGGATTGATAAAGGTCTTTTCCCAATCTGTTGGTTGCCATTTTGTCCTATTGACAATGTCTTTTGCCTTACAGAACCTTTGGAATTTTATGAAGTCCCATTTGTCTATTGTTGATCTTAGAGCATAAGCCATTGGTGTTCTGTTCAGGAAAATTTCCCCTGTACCCATGTGTTTGAGGCTCTTCCACACTTTCTCTTCTATTAGTTTCAGTGTATCCGGATTTATGTGAAGGTCCTTTATCCACTTGGACTTGAGCTTTGTACAAGGAGAGAAGAATGGATCAATTTGCATTCTTCTATATGCTGACCGCCAGTTGAACCAGCACCATTTGTTAAATGCTTTTTTCCGCTTGACAGTTTTGGCTCCTTTGTCAAAGATCAAGTGACCATAGGTGTGTGGGTTCATTTCTGGGTCTTCAATTCTATTCCATTGATCTTCCTGCCTGTCTCTGTACCAATGCCACACAGTTTTGTGGGTTTTTTTTTTTTAATCACTATTGCTCTGTAATACAGCTTGAAGTCATGGATAGTGATTCCCCCAGAAGTTCTTTTATTGTTGAGAATAGTTTTCTCTATCCTGGTTTTATTATTATTATTATTATTATTATTATTATTATTCCAAATGAATTTGTAGATTGCTCTTTCTAACTCTATGAAGAATTGATTTGGAATTTTGATGGGGATTGCATTGAATCTGTAGATGCTTTTTGGCAAGATAGCCATTTTTACTATATTAAGCCTACTAATCTGTGAGCATGGGAGATCTTTCCATCTTCTGAGATCTTCAACTTCTTTTTTCAGAGACTTGAAGTTCTTGTCATACAGATCTTTCACTTGCTTGATTAGATTCACACCAAGGTATTTTATATTATTTGTGACTATTGCAAAAGATATCATTTCACTAATTTCTTTCTCAGCCTGTTTATCTTTTGAGTGAAGGAAGGCTGCTGAATTGTTTGAGTTAATTTTATATCCAGCCTCTTTGCTGAAGGTTTTTTTTTTATCAAGTTTAGGGGTTATCTAGTGAATTTTTGGTGTCACTTAAGTATACTATCATATCATCTGCAAATAGTGATATTTTGACTTCTTCCTTTCCGATCTGTATCCCTTTGACCGCCTTTTGTTGTCTAATGGCTCTGGCTAGCACTTTTTGTTTTGTTTTGCTTTGTTTTTGTTTTTCGAGACAGGATTTTTCTGTATAGCCCTGGCTGTCCTAGAACTCACTCTGTAGACCAGGCTGGCCTTGAACTCAGAAATCCGCCTGCCTCTGCCTCCCAAGTGCTGGGATTAAAGGCGTGCGCCACCACCACCCGGCTCTGGCTAGCACTTTCAACAGTACCATATTGAATAGGTAGGGAGAGAGTGGGCAGCCTTGTTTAGTCCCTGATTTTAGTGGGATTGCTTCAAGTTTCTCTCCATTTAGTTTGATGTTGACTACTGGTTTGCTGTTTATTGCTTTTACTATCTTTAGGTATAGCCCTTTAATTCCTGATCTTTCCAAGACTTTTACCATGAAGGGGTGTTGAATTTTGTCAAATGCTTTTCCAGCATCTAATGAGATGATCGTGTGGTTTTTTTTCTTTGTTTATATACAGGATTTCATTGATGGATATTGAACCATCCCTGGGATGAAGCCTACTGGATCATGATGGATGATTGTTTTGATGTGTTCTTGGATTTGGTTTGTGAGAATTTTATTGAGTATTTTTGCATAGATATTCATAAGAGAAATTGGTCTGAAGTTCTCTTTCTTTGTTGGGTATTTGTGTGGTTTAGGTATAAGCATAATTGTGGCTTCATAGAACGAATTGGGTAGTGTTCCTTCTGCTTCTATTTTGTGGAATAGTTTGAAGAGTATTGTTATTAGGTCTTCTTTGAAGGTCTGATAGAATTCTGCACTAAAACCATCTAGTCTTGGGCTTTATTTAGTTGGGGGACTTTTAATGACTGCTGCTATTTCTTTAGGCGTTATGGGAGTGTTTATCTGATCCTGATTTAACTTTTATACCTGGCATCTGTCTAGAAAATTGTTCACTTCATCTTTTGTAGTAGAATCTGATGATTTTTTGAATTTCCCCAGTTTCTGTTGTTATGTCTCCCTTTTCACTTTTCATTTTGTTAATTTGGATACTGTCTCTGTGCCCTCTGGTTAGTCCGGTTAAGGGTTTATCTATCTTGTTGATTTTCTCAAGGGACCAGCTCCTGGTTTTGCTGATTCTTTGCATAGTTCTTTTTGTTTCTACTTGATTGATATCAGCCCTGAGTTTGATTATTTCCTGCCGATTACTCCTCTTGTATGTATTTGCTTCTTTTTGTTGTAGATCTTTCAGGGGTGCTGTCAAGTTGCTAGTGTATGCTCTCTCCAGTTTGTTTTTGTAGGCACTTAGAACTATGAGTTTTCCTCTTAGCACTGCTTTCATTGTGTTCCATAAGTTTTGGTATGATGTGCCTTCATTTTCATTAAATTATAACAAGTCTTTAATTTCTTTCTTTATTTCTTCCTTGATCAAGTTATTGAGTTTTGTTCAGCTTCCACGTGTATGTGGGCTTTTCGTTGTTTTTGTTTTTATTTATGACCGGCCTTAGTCCGTGGTGATCTGATTGGATGCATGGGATTATTTCAATCTTCTTGTATTGTTGAAGCCTGTTTTGTGACCAGTTATATGGTCAATTTTGGAGAAGGTACCATGAGTTCTGAGAAGAAGATATATTCTTTTGTTTTAGGATGAATATCTGTTAAATCCTTTTGGTTCATAACTTCTGTTAGTTTCAGTGTGTCTCTGTTTAGTTTCTGTTTCCATGATCTGTCCATTGCTGAGAATGGGGTATTGAAGTCTCCCACTATTACTGTGCGAAGTACAGTGTGTACTTTGAGATTTAGTAATATTTCTTGTATGAATGTGGTTGTCCTTGCATTTGTAGCATAGATGTTCAGAATTGAGAGTTCATCTTGGTAGATTTTTCCTTTGATGAGTATGAAGTGTCCTTCATTATCTTTTTTGATGACTTTTGGTTGAAAGTTGATTTTATTCGGTATTAGAATGGCTACTCCAGCTTGTTTCCTGAAACCATTTGCTTGGAAAATTTTTTTCCAGCCATTTATGTTGAGGTGCATTTCCTGTATGCTGCAAAATGCTGGGTCCTGTTTACTTATCCAGTCTGTTAGTCTATATCTTTTTATTGGAGAATTGAGTCCAGTGATGTTAAGAGATATTAAGGACTAGTGATTGTTGCTTCCTGTTATTTTTGTTACTAGAGGTGGAATTATGTTTGTGTGGCTATCTTCTTTTTGGTTTGTTGAAAGAAGATTACTTTCTTGCTTTTTCTAGGGTGTAGTTTTCCTCCTTGTGTTGGAGTTTTCCATCTATTATCCTTTATATGGCTAGATTTGTGGGAAGATATTGTATAAAATTGTTTTTGTCATGGAATATCTTGGTTTCTCCATCTATGGTAATTGAGAGTTTTGCTGGGTATAGTAGCCTGGGCTGGGATTTGTGTTCTCTTAGGGCCTGTATGACATCTGTCCAAGATTTTCTGGCTTTTATAGTCTCCAGTGAGAAGTCTGGTGTAATTATGATAGGTCTGCCTTTATATGTTACTTGACCTTTTTCCTTTACTGTTTTTAATATTCTTTCTTTTTTTGTGCATTTGATGTTTTCATCATTGTGATGGGAGGAATTTCTTTTCTGCTCTAGTCTATTTGGAGTTCTGTAGGCTTCTTGTATATTCATGAGCATCTCTTTCTTTAGGTTAAGGAAGTTTTCTTCTATAATTTTGTTGAAGATATTTACTGGCCCTTTCATTCGGGAATCTTTCCTCTCTTCTATACCTATTATCCTTAGGTTTGGTCTTCTCATTGTGTCCTGGATTTCCTAGATGTTTTGGGTTAGGAGCTTTTTGCATTTTGCATTTTCCTTGATAGTTGTGTCAATATTTTCTATGGTATCTTCTGCACCTGAGATTCTCTCTTCGATCTCTTGCATTCTGTTAGTGATGCTTGCATCAATGTCTCCTGATCTCTTTCCTAGGCTTTCTATCTTCAGGATTGTCTACCTTTGTGGTTTCATTATTGTTTCTGTTTCTATTTTTAGATCCTGGATGGTTTTGTTCGATTCCTTCACCTGTTTGGTTGTGTTTTCCTGTAACTCTTTAAGGGATTTTTATGTTTCCTCTTTAAAGGCTTCTACGTGTTTATTTGTGTTCTCCTGTATTTCTTTAAGGGTATTTATGTCCATCTTTAAAGTCCTCTATCATCATCATGAGAAGTGATTTTAAATCTGAGTCTTGCTTTTCCTGTGTGATGATGTATCCAGGACTTGCTGTGGTGGGAGAACTGGGTTCTGATGATGCCATGCAGCCTTGGTTTCTGTTGCTGATGTTGTTGTGCTTGCCTCTCGCCATCTCTAGTGCTGCCTGCACTCACTGTTGTCTTTTACTGGAGCCTGTCTTTCCTGTTATCCTGGTTGTGTCAGAACTCCTCAGAGTCGAGCTGTCTCTGGGATCCTGTAATTCTGGGATCCTGGGATCCTGAGAACCTGGGTGTGCCAGAGCTCCTGGGAGTCAAGTTGCCTCTAGGATCCTGAAATCCTGGTGTAACCAGCTCCTGAGATCCTGTGATCCTGGGCATGTTAGAGCACCTGGGAGTCAAGCTTCCTCTGGGTGTTGTGGGAATGTGTGCGGAGCCAGTGCCCAAGGTCTGCTCAGGGCATCTAATCTCTTCTTTTTGTCTCATCACACATGACTACTTGACAAACTGCATTCACCAGCATCTAACCACCAACTTGCCAACCAACCAGCACCTCCTAACCGGGCATTTATATATCCTCTGAAAAGTCTCCAGAAATCCATTCATCACACACTGGAAGAAATTATCTATAGCTGGCAAAATCACGCCCGTGCTAGAGCACAAGACAAATTATAGTCAGCTGCTGTGGACAGTCTGAAGCAGCTCCATATCCCACACCTGAGATTAAAACAAAAACACATTCTATTTTTTTTTTTTTCGGTTTTTTGAGACAGAGTTTCTCTGTGTAGCCCTGGCTGTCCTAGAACTCACTCTATGTAGACCAGGCTGGCCTAGAACTCAGAAATCCTCCTGCCTCTGCATCTCAAGTGCTGGGATTAAAGGCGTGCGCCACCACTGCTTAGCTCAAAAACACATTCTTATAATAGTTCTGTGTTTCTAAAGAATCCACAGTTCTCTCTGCACTTTATTATCACATCCTAGGTTACATTGTTGAGAATGTCATTGTCCATATATAACCTACACAATTGTATTCCTTCACTCTACTGAGTATCTTTGAGGTTTATCCTGTTGATTCATCAACACCCCTTGTTTAAATACTGAATATTATTTTCCTGTGTGAACACAACAGTTTACTTGTAACCTGATGATGCATTTTATTTCAGTTGTTTTAATTTTTTAGGTTTATTTTATGTGTATGAGTATTTTATTTGCATGTGGGTGCCCATGGAGGCCAGAAGAAGGTACCGGATGCCCCTACAAGTAGACTTATAGACTACTGTCAGCCAGCATATGGTGGCTGAGATCTGAGCCTGGGTCCTCTGGAAGAGCATCCAGTGTTCTTAACCACTGAGCCATTTCTCCAGCCTCCAGAGCTTCATCTTCACCCGTTTATCATGTCTACGTCTTGTGGGCAATGTCTGTGCATATCCCTCCCACCTTTGAGTTATTTGGGGGGTAGAGGGGAGTTGAGACTGGGTTTCAGTAGGGTTAGGGTTAAGAGCCCTGGCTGTCCTAGAACTCACTTTATAGACCAGACTGGCCTTGAACTCAGAGATCTGCCTGCCTCTGCCTCCCAAGTCCTGGGATTAAAGTCCTGTGCCACGACTACCCAGTGAGTTTCTTGTTTTCTTAACTACTGAGTTTTAAGAAATCTTTGCATTTTCTGAAGCCAGTTGGGTAAGTGATTTGCTAATATTTTCTCCTCACTCTACTTGTCTTTTTTTTCCCCCCTTGACTTTTCTAACAGACCTTTTTCTAATAAAGTCACTTGTATAAGAACATATTTCTTGGATTTCTTTGTGTGGTTCTTTTTTTTTTATGTCATGTCTAAGATCTCTACCAAATGCTAAGTCACAAAAGTATTTATCTGTTTTATTCCAATATCTCATAGCTTTATACTTGCTATTACATTTTTACTTAATGTTGTAAGATATGAGGTCAAGGTTTTATGTCCTATCTGGATACCAACTGTTGAGAATTCTGTCCTTCCTTACTTGTTACTTTGTATTGCTGTGAAAGACCAAGAGGCCTTGTGTGTACAGGTCCGTTTGTGGACTCTGACCTCTGACCTGCCTGTCCCTTGCTCACTGCTTCACTGCCTTAGCAATTGTTGCTCTAGAAGTGTTAACAATGAAAAGTGTGATTGATTCTTCCAGTCCCATTAAGTGCAGCCTCAGTCTGTTCTTTTAATCAGCAGCATCACCACCATCAGTTACTGTGTGTGACAGAGTGCAGAGTATATTAGTCAGAAAGCTACTTGCAGGAGTCAGTTCTCAGTCATATGGGTTCAGGGGATCAAATTCCAATCATCAAGGTTGATGGCAAGTGCCTTTAACTGCTGAGCTATCTTGCCAGAATGTTCTTGCTTTGTTCTAAAATTAGGAGGAAAACATTTTCCTTAATTGTTACATAGTCATAATTCATAAAACTGCACACTATAAATCAGCTAGAGGCTGGACAGATGCCTCAGTGTTTGAGATCACTTTTGCTCTTGCAGAACACTGCAATTCAATTGCTAACACTCACATTGGGTGACTTAGAACCACCTGTAACTGGCTCCTGGCGTCTAATGTTCTCCCTGTGAGTAGTTGCATAGACAGACACACACACAAATATGTATATAAAATAACTTTTTAAAAGTCACTTTTACTATATGATAATTTTTAAATTTTAAAATATAACATCTACAAGAAGTGAACAGTTGGAAATAATTTAAAATTACAAATACAATATCAGGGCCGTGAGCTGGCTCAGCTTGGTAAAGATGATCACTTGCTACCAACACTGACCACCTGAGTGTGATCACTGACCTCCACACAGTGAAAGGAAAGCAATGACTTCCACATGCTATCCTCTGGCCGCCATGTGCACAGTGTGGTACATGGCATCCCTGCATGCATACATATGTCGCACACAATAGATAAAATGTTTTTTAAAGCTCAAAGTATCATTTATATTAGCAGTAAAGCGATTCATAGATGTAGCTTGCAAAATGTTTACAAGATCTGCACAAGGGAAAGTATAAAAGCTCAATGAAAGGAATAAAGGAGCTTAGTAATTGTCCAGCTGCTCTATGTTGATGGGTGGGAAGACTCAGTACTGTTAGAATGTTCTTCCCAATGTGTTTTACAAAGTCAGCAAATCCCAGACAGAATCCCAGCAATCTGATAATAATAGTCTGATAGTAGATACAGGGACCGTGCTAGTTTCCAGCTTCACAGGATCTGACATCTGTTACATCCCAGCAGGTCAGTATATCCAAACATGAGCTTAAGCCAGGATATGGAATTATTTCTGGTAATTAGATAAAAACCAGCATTCCCCCGGGAGTCCCCACAAGCTACTTGTTCTCCCTGTGAGCCTCAGTGTCCTCCTGCTCTCCAGTGCTCTCTGACTCTGCTTTCTCTCTGCTATCTCCACTATTCTCCTCTGCCCTCCTATTTCCTGTATCTGGCCATGTCCAGTTGCTTTTTTTTTTTTTCTCTGCTTTGGACTCTTCCAGATCCCTCTCGATATTTCTCTTTCCTTTCCCCAGTGGAGCCACCATGGCAACTGTTTCTTCATTGTGCCCCTCACAGACAGAGTCATCTAGGCGACAACCCTTCAGGCACACCTGGGAGGGTTTATTGAGCCTCTGGTTAGGTTAATTGAAGTGGGAAGGCTCATCTTTAAAAGCAGGCAACACCACTGACTAGGTAGGGGTCCTGGAGTAAATAAAAAGAGGGAAACCAGTTGTCATCACCCTTGGCTCCTGGTGCTGGTATGCGCTCTGAGCGGCTGCTTCAGGCTGCAGGCACACTCACTTCCCCATCATGGGCCTGAGCCTGTAAACTGTGAGCCAGAAGAAACCCAGTCTCCCATACGTTACTTTTATCAGGATATTTTTTCACAGTAACGAGAAACTGAAGTCATACCAAACTGGGCTTTATAGTCAAAGCCAAAAGATGTAGAATAAAATATACAAAACCAAAGGAAGGAGAACCCTGACTCCAGGATAGTGTTGGGATTCAGACCTGGGACAAACGGCTAAGGTGCATATTTTACATACCAGATCGGACCGGACCTGTCCTTTAGGTGCTCCCAGCATTCCTCAGTCCCTGTCTCTTACAGAGCATGGCTGCCTTACCCTACTCTACCTCAAACTATTTTGTGTAACCCAAGAGCCATTTTGTGTGACTTGGAATAATGTGCCTTAGCTTGCCCCCAGGCAGGCAGCTGATAAGAGCTGAGTCTTAAAAAAACAAGCTCCAGGCAGGCTGTTCAGAATATCAGATTGGAGTCTAGCCTAGGACAGGCCTTGATACGCTAACGAAGCAAGCCCAAGTTGGTGTGGATATGATAATGAACCATCCCCAAGCTGTGAACTACTGCCCAATAAAATAATAGAGAAATTGGAATATTGGGAATGGACTCTAGGATCACGCTGCTGTACTCCGGAGACATGATTTCTCTAGCTTTATTGGTGATATCCATTAGCAAGAGGACTTGAGACTGTGTGGCCCTGACCTCAGGACCATGGCTTCAGCACTGTCCCTGAGCCTATACTCTCACCTGTCACAGCTGAAGGACTTCATAGAGGACGTGGGCCAAGCCTTCAGTCTTCTTGATGAGTTATTTCTCCACTGGTGAATAAGCCAATTCAAGCCAGATTAGAATATATTAAAGGTAGGTTTATTGGGAAACTGTGCTCTGGTGGACAAGTTCACTGGCCCGAAGGACGGAGGCTAGAGAAGTTGACATGGCAGGGAAGGGGAAGAGAGAAAGGGCTCAAGTGCAGAGAAAGAGGAGGAAGAAGGAGGAGAAGAAGAGAATGAAGGAAGACAGAAAGGAGGAGGAGGAGGAGGAAGAAAGAATGATGACGTCTGGGGGAAGGGCAGCCTAGTCCCTTGGCTGGAAAGTTCAAGGTTGGGAGCAGGGTATGCTGGGTAGGAACTGAGGGATGCTGAGGGAACCTGGAGGCCAGGTCTGCTTTGATATGTAAAATATCATCTTAATCCCTTGTCCCTGGGTCCTAAACCAAACAGTCCTCACCAGAGATTTCCTGGTGGAATCCTTTCTGCCTAAACAACTGTTCCCCGCTTAGTGATATGTCTGTTTAAATTTTATATTAGTGTGATATAAGGAATGTCTGTGTGAATAAGCAAAGCACATACAAAAGACAAATCTTATGTGACCATACTAATTACCAAGCACCTTAGAGCCAGTCCATAGGCCCGTGTTCGCCATACAAACCCAGAAAAGTGCAATGGCAATTTGGTTTGGAATGTAGACTTTTTTTTCTCTCTTTGTTGATTCTTTCTGAATTTCACCTTGTATACCCCAATCCCACTCATCTCCCCATCTCTTTGCATCTGCCCTTGCAGCCTCTCCCAAAAGAAAATCATTAATTAATTAATTAAAAACAAGAACAGATTCTCTTCATGGAAGCTGTAGTATGCCAGTGTGTCCCACACTACACCCTTTGTCCACACATCTTTACTTGCAATGAGTCACTGATGTGATTGAGGTCTCTGGCTTCTGCTACACTATCCAATACTGGATCTTCACTGGGACTCCTCTTGGACATTCTGTTGTTGTCCTGTGTCATGGAGATCCTGCAGGTTTGGATCTACAGGACTGGGTTCTTCATGCCCTCTAGTAGTTCATAGATGGGGTAGATGTTGGGGTGGACCAACTCAAAACCTGGGATCTGGGTCTGGGTAGTAGCTGGCTTGGTCAGCCTGCCAGCTCTCCTGCACCTACACCTCCAGAGCCAGCAATTCAGCACGCCCCAGCTAGCTCACCCAGTGCCACAGCAGGGCCAGATCTCCCTCTCTCATCCCCTCAGTGCTGGCTCGTAGGAGCCTTCACCACCAGGGCCAGCTCTACTGTTACCCAGGCATGGTACTGGGCCCACTCTCCCAAGTGCTGTACCTGGTGAGGGGTGGGGCCAGCTGTGCAGAGCCCTTGGACACCAACCTGGTCCTAGGCAGCAGCCCGACCAGGTACATCTTCATGGCCTTTGGAGGTAATATGAACCACAAACATCCACACAGACACCTGCTGTTGCATGGCCAGGGACCCAGACATGGCGCTTAGCAGCACCATGGGCCTGGATTTCACCATAGCCTCAAACGGCAGGCTATTCCTCTCCGCTTTCGTGCCTCTAGCTCCACCTCTCTTCATAGTGTTGAAATCATTCCACTTCTCTTTCTCCCCCATCTCTCCACCACATACTTGTATATCATAGTGGCTCCCACTGCTGGAGGGCAATGTGGTGGCAGCAGCAGCAGTCAGGCCTCTGGGTGTCTTCCGCCAACCTGTGCCACATGGTGGTGAGCAGGTCAGAACATAGATTTTAAAAAACAAGATAGCCACTTTTTATTTTTTTTTTAAAAAAAAAAAGTAAAAACACAATCCTCCCGTCTCTACAGTTAGATCAAAATAGAACATTTTCTCTGATCTGAAACACGAAACCATATAACTTCTGGAAGATAACACAAGACATCAAAAATCTAGGTGTCCTTGGGCTGCTTCCTGGCAACCACTCGAGGAGCAGCTTCTGCTTTATGCTTTTGCCTCCATGGTGTTCAATCTCATCTCAAGCCATGAGTAATGGATCCAGACAGCATCCATTGGCTGAACTGGGATGAAATTTCTGAAACCATGAGCCAAATTAAATGCCTATCTTTAATCTATTTCTCTCAGATATTTTTCACATCAATGAAGGTCTCAACTAAGACCAAATTTATTTATCTGAAACTTTTTGTTTTTGTTTTTGTTTTTTGAGACAGGGTTTCTCTGTATAGTCCTGGCTGTCCTGGAACTCACTCTGTAGACCAGGCTGGCCTTGAACTCAGAAATCCACCTGCCTCTGCCTCCCAAGTGCTGGGATTAAAGGCGTGCCTCACCACCGCCGCCGGCCTTTTTTTTTCTTCATCTTTTTTTGAGACTTTTAAAATTGCTGAAAACTTGTATTTATGTAGGAGCCTGAATAAGCTTTATAGGATATTCATAGTTATACTAACCTGTAAACAGCCAAGATAGTCATAAAGAGTGACTGGCTTAGAACACTGTTGTCTATCAGATAAAAGAATATTATTCAGCAATAAAAAGAAATGAGGTAGTGTGGAGAGATGGCTTATGCTTAAGAACACGCCCTGTTCTTTCAGAGGAACCAAGTTCAGTTCCTATAAATCAAGCTCCAGGTATCCAAGGCCTTCTGGCCTCCACAACACACACACACACACACACACACACACACACACACACACACACACACACAGAGAGAGA
The DNA here is from genome assembly GCF_004785775.1 of Grammomys surdaster. Classification (NCBI taxonomy): domain Eukaryota; kingdom Metazoa; phylum Chordata; class Mammalia; order Rodentia; family Muridae; genus Grammomys; species Grammomys surdaster. The sequence continues at coordinate 388,510 of NW_021605170.1, read as the reverse complement.
GAGAGAGAGAGAGAGAGAGAGAGAGAGAACCTGAATGCATATTACTAGCTGAAAGAAGCCAATCTGAAAGGCTATATACATGATTCCAACTTTCTGATGGATGATGATGATGATTCCAAATATGTTGATGGCACAAACGGGGTATATAGATGGCTGCCAGGGCCTTGAGAAGTGAAGGATAAACAGGAAAGCACACACACAGGCTTTGGGACAATGAACTACTTTGTTACTCTATTGGTGGATGCATACCGTATCTCTGAATGCACAGACTAACGCAAAAGTAAATCCTGTGTAAATTAAGGACTTCCATTAGTCAGTCACCTAACTGGCTCGTTGTAGGTAGTGGAGGAAGCCATGAGTGTATTGTTGACATGGGCATCAGCCATGACAAGGACCAAAGCCTTGGACTATGGGAAACTGACAAAGTTCTTCCCCATATTTGGTTGGGCTCAAAATTGGCAAAGCCTTCTTTTTTTTTTTTTTTTTTTGGTTTTTCGAGACAGGGTTTCTCTGTGTAGCCCTGGCTGTCCTGGAACTCACTCTATAGACCAGGCTGGCCTCGAACTGAGAAATCTGCCTGCCTCTGCCTCCCAAGTGCTGGGATTAAAGGCATGCACCACCACCGCCCAAAGCCTTCTTTCTCAGGTCTAAATACAAGTATTTACCAATTATTTTATCACAAGCAACTTCAGCATCCTCTTCCTAGATGTTTGCAGCCTGAGATTGCTTGCCTACAGAGAATCCTAACAAGATTAGCTAACCCCTCTCCCCAAAGTGGGTAAAATTTTGCTTTTTATTTTTAATTTTTTTATGTATATGAGTGTTTGCCTACATATATATATGTGTGCCACATATGTACCTGGTGCCCATAGCAGTCAGAAAAAAGTATCAAATTCCCTGAAATTGGAGTCAGATGGTTGTGAGCCCCTTGTGGGTGCTGGGAACCAAACTCGGGTCCTGTGCAAGAGCAACAAGTGTGCTTAACCACTAAGCTATCTCTCCAGCCAGACACATAAGTTTACTTTTTAAAGCCCTTGGATAACATTTACACTGACACCAAAGCCTTCTGCCAGCCTAGTACACCGAACGCTCCTTATATAAATACCAGGTAGGTCCCATGGATTTTCCACACCAGGATCTGACACTTTCATTTGCCTTTGAGTTTTCTAAAATTAGATTTCTTTTTTCTGTAATTTCAAGGTGCTGGGGAAAGGAACCAACAACAGAAGCGAAAATAAGATGGGTGTTGTAGGAATCTTGACAAATTAGTGAAGAACCCAGGCCTTTATGTTGGTCTGAAAAGTCACTCAGGCCATGTCTGATGTCTGCCCAGTTAAAGCGCTCCCCCCCCCCCTCTCTCTCTCTCTCTCTCTCTCTCTCTCTCCACCATTCTGTGGATTAACACCTACAACAACAGCTGCCTGGGGAGGGGTGTCAAATCCTAAATGAACATCTAAATGCATCCCTAGGGAAGGGGCCTCTATTGTCAGGAGACCTAAACACTTTCCCTATGCCCTCCAACAATGGGTAAGCCTGGAGTAAGATCCCTGATAATACCGTGGTAGGATGTTTAAGGGACACAAGGCCTGCTTTTCCTGAGGCCTGCAAAGAAGTCTGCACTTCTCCACTACCTGCATCTCCAGTTACTCAGATCCTAATTGCAATTTTAGTGATCTTACAGCACATAGTCTGGGTCCAAATCCAATGGGTGGAGAACCCACTGAAAGGGACTGCAGTGTGTCACAACCTCTCAGCAGAGGCTCAGAGTAGTCACCATGGTAACTAGAACTTTGAATTTTACTGTATTAACGTTTTTGATATGTTCTGTTTCTCCAACCACTTTTCTCTGTGCCTACACTTGAGAGCTACTTGCATGCTTGTTTCTCTGCGTCGTTCAGTTTTTCCATTTTTCTTCATTCGGCATGAAGTTACTACTTGTACTGTTTCAATTCTTCTAAAAAACAAAAAACAAAACAAAAAAAAAAACACCAACCTGTCTCCCGGGAACCATTTCCACCTGTCCTTCTGGAAGGAGAGATAGTCAGGACGACAGCCTCAGCTGTCAACGTTAGATGTTGAGTCACTGGCCAGGCCTTCTGTGAGAGGGTGTTAAGGATCATGTATGGACCCCGATGAAAGACAAGTAAAACAGAGGTCTGGGTCACCCTGCTGGCCATGGGCCTTCACTGAGTTTCAGCACCCAACTGATGACCTAAGATTGAAGCACAGCTAAACAGCCTTCGCCATCCATCTCAGATCCACCTTCACCACACCCTTCTCAGATATTAGGATGCTTTAAGGACCTGTGCAGTGCTGGGCCCCTCCCCAATTCTGTGCTCCAGAATCTTGGGCTCACACCTTCATAGAGAGTATAGCAGCCACCCAGACAGCACATGGTCGTACCTACCATACTAACCAACTAAGAGCTAAGGTAGTCAGTTCCTGCCTTATTTTCAGCCTGACCTGACTCAGGTCATATCAGGTGAGGCCAAAAGCAGCAGGCCAGCTCAGAGTTCACCTGAGGGTTGAAAGATGGATTCCTGGGGTCCAGAGGACCTTCACCTGCACAACTATTTCTGGTCTTCTGAAATATCCAGCATTACTTGCTGCTCCTGTCAGTTCTGTCACACCTCATTTTACCTGGTCTTTGTTGAAAGTCACAGTGGGGAAAAAAGACTCGAACAGTTCCTGTCAGCAGAGAGCCTTAGTTTGTAATGAGTGCAGTAGGAACCCTAGGGAAAGCAACATTGGTTGGTTGGTACAGGACCCTGTCCACTGAACATCTCCACCGGCTTTTCTACCTCCAGCACTGCTCCCGTTTATGAGGAGGGAAGACTAGGACAGGTTGGTTGGCATCTCAGTTGTAACTGATAAAGGACAAGACCTACCTCACACTTGTAAAGAGTCAAACTGCGACACAATTTAATTTGGTTTAGAAAAGAGGGAAAGTTAGTTTATGGCCTCTAGGGAAGCCAGTGACCACTTAGCCCATACTGCTGGGGGTGGGGGGTGGGGGTAGGAACACCTACTGAAGGAGAGGTGAAGTTAGAGAAGGGATAAAGGGAGGATGCAGGCCATGGGGGCAGGATAGGGGTGGAGGGTGGGGAGAGTGTGTCGGTATGAGGCGGAATACGTGGCGAGGAGGCGGGACTGGGAAGAACAGGAGCCTCTCCCTGGGAGAGAGTTGAGGAGGTCAGATGATGTTCTTTTTAGACAATTGCGTTATTCTAGCTTTGATTGGGCAAGATCATCTTGGAAGCAATTGTGACGAGGGAGTGGTGGCACACGGTGATTGGCTCAAACCTTTTCTGTGATTCCCACACAGTATTCTGAGTCCACATCTTGCCCTTCGTACCCTTTCACCGGTGGCAGGATTGAACTAGGCTTGGTCACAGGTGCCCCTCCTCCGCACCTGAAGGATTCCTGCCATGTCCCTCCCTCCGCCCCTCTGCCCCAACCCCCTTTCAAAACTGATCTGAAGTTGACTGAAGATCTGAGAACAGCCAGTGTTCAAAATGTGTGGACAGGTGGCCCAGACCCAGGGGTCCTTGGCCCTGCTGGGTATGTCGTGGACAGCAGGATTTGTCTAGCTGCGGATTAGCAGGGATAGACAAAATGGTCCATAATTGCTGGTCCTTTTAGTTTTTTGGTAATGCCTTGCCGGTTAGGTGGCTTGTGATTGAAAACTTCTCGGTGCAGGTTTCAGCGAGTGGAGCACAGATCCGAGCCTGACTACTGGGGCTGGTCGCCTGCAGACACTAGGGAGAAGCTGTAGATAGAGACTGGAAAGCTGCCAACGTGTTCAGGATATCCAAACATCCAACATCCAAAAGGTTGAGAGACCGCCAGTGTTTGGGGCTAGGCTGGCCAGTGGGGGTTTTGTAGGAACATCGTGCCCTGCAGCTTCAGGGTAGCTTTTCCCTGGCCTGGGTACCTGTCCCTCAGCTTAGAATACCCACCACCTATACACACACGTGCGTGCACACACACACACACACACACACGAACACACAAGCACAGACACACATGCACACACACACACGCACACACAAGCACAAACACACATG
>NW_021605170.1:373077-384433 GCF_004785775.1 Grammomys surdaster | reverse complement strand
ACACACATGCACACACACACACGCACACACAAGCACAAACACACATGCACACACACACACGCACACACACACGCACACACACAGAGAAGGGGGGTGGCGGGAAAGAGGGAGAGAATATGCCTGCTTCCTCTCTTCTTGGTTTATGTGTCACTCTGTACCACTTATGAATATCAGTTCTTGATCCCACTGCTCAGTACCCACTTTCCTTCAAACAAAAGTCACCAGTTACAGTAAGTATTTAACACCTGTACTGGCTGGTTTTGTGTGCCAACTTGACACAAGCTGGAGTTATCACAGAGAAAGGAGCCTCTGTTGAGGAAATGCCTCCATGAGATCCAGCTGTAAGGCATTTTCTCAATTTGTGATCAAATGGGAAGGGCCCAGCCCATTGTGGGTGGTGCCATCCCTGGGCTGGTAGTTTTGGGTTCTATCAGAAAGCAAGCTGAGCAAGGCAGGGGAAGCAAGCCAGTCAGCAGCATCCCTCCATGGCCTCTGCATCAGCTCCAGCCTCCAGGTTCCTGCCCTGTGTGAGTTCCTGTCCTGACTTCCTTTGGTGATGAACAGCAGTGTGGAAGTGTAAGCTGAATAAACGCTTTCCTCCCCAACTTGCTTCTTGGTCATGATGTTTTGTGCAGGAACAGAAACCCTGACTGAGACAGCCCCTCTCCTGTCACATATACACATGCACATACACACCACTCACTACTAGAGAAGGCCTCAGTTATCCAGACCCTGTGTATGCGACACTGTAACATAACTCACCAGGGTCTGACCGTCAGTCCTTGGGTGCCCAACTGATCACGGTCTCCAGCAGCTAAAGGATTCAGGTCATTGTTTAAGTTCAAAAGGAATGCAGACCGGGCTGTGAGGCAGGACCCTGGATGACAAATGGGTAGACTAATCCTTATCTGAGCCTCCATGCTGGGTGACAGACAGCAGGTAGCAAAGCTCCAGAGAGGCCAGACCCAGAGATTTGGGTCTTAGGTACACCTCCAGGAAAAAGAAGTAGCTGCCACCCAGGAAATGAAATGGTATCTGGGTCATTCAGTGGTGCCCGAAGGTAGGTGTACAGAGGCAGTGCAAGGGCATCCCCCGAGACAGCAAGAGGGACACGGGAGATACTTCTGTATGCGGAGGAAAGGACGACCCCTCTAAATTGTGCCCACTCTCCTCACTTCTCTCTTCACCTCCACTCACCCCTGCATCCCAGGAAGAGTGAGACCTATGTAGCCCCTCTGCTTGGACTGGCCGGTTTTGCTGGACAGTCCATGAGTAGGGAAAGTCATAGGACTTCCCACAATTGCTGTCTCCTTACAAGAGAGGTGTCCCACAAGGGAGACAAACAAGGGCTCTTTTAGGATAAATGTGGCCACAGCACCTTGGGCTGGGCTTAGCATGGGGCAAACTGAGATTGAGGTAGGGACTGATAAAATGTGGCAGGGGAGAGAGCCAGCAGGTCCTGGGATCACCTCCTCCCTATTCAGCAGAGTTGGCAACCATCCCAAAAGGTCTATGTGTAGGAGTCAGGCCAGCTCCTTGTGCTGGGCAGGGGAACTGGGCTGTGGGATTCCTGGTGGGCCCAGGCCTGGAAAGCAGTATAGTCTGGATTCACCAGAGCCTAGAACTGTGAGGCAGAAAGTTTGTATGTCCTGGAGGCTCACCCTGGGCACTGGGGTCCTGACAGGATCTTTGCCCTCTGGAGAATGAGTCTAGTTAGTCCCAAGGGACACCCTGTGTTTGTCCTCAGTCCTGACTCCAGGTCGGATGGTAGTTTTGGAAGGAATAGCCACACCGTGTGAAATCACTGTTTATTGGCTGTGATTCCCTCAGAGAGAAAATGTGAGGTCTCTGACATGCAGGAGGTGCAGGCACACGGACAGACAGACAGGTAACACATGGGCTATTCTAAGCTCAGCGCCCGGTGCCCCATGCGCTAGGAACAGGATGCAGGATTGACTCAAGAGAGGGCCATCTGCTCGGAGCTGGCTTCTCAATTCATGAAAACAGCCAGAGGTGCAGAGTGTGGCCTGGGTGAGCAAGGTACTGTGGGCCGAGCATGCTTCATCTCTTTGGGCAGAGGGCATTCTGATTAGTATTGCAGTCTAATTGTTATGGCTTCTCTAAAGAGCTATGTAAGGTCATGAAGGTCAATGCTAAGCCACACGCCTGGCCCAAAAACTCATGGACACTTAATTCAGTTTTAATGTGGACAGGAAGGGTTGGGAAGACCAGGCTGGCCTTTCTGTCAAGATAAAACTTACCAAATACAGACCTCATTTACCTGAGATTCAACATATTATGATGTAAATTAAACAAATAAGGAGAACAATGGCTGCTGGCTGGGCAAAGGGGAGTAGTTGGGTCGTACTGCCCCTGGGCCACACACAGAACAAAACACCACAGCCCAAGCCCAGGAGCTTGCTTTAACCCCCACTGTCAGCCTTTCAGAGGAGGAATAGCGGAGAGGGAGGGACACTTGATCCTGTCGCCCTCTGCTCTACACATGGATCACCAGAACCCAGGGCTTTTAAGAAGTTGGGTATTTTGAAGATAGGTGTCCAGAGGTAAAGCCAGGGGTACCCTAGGAGACTGCTTGCCCCCATAAAGAGGACAGGAGGCCACCAGGGAGAGGTGGGACCGGGGAAAGATGGGACTCTGGGAAAGTGCATTACAGACGATGTCAAGGGACTCCAAGTGTGTCTGAGATCACCCACTCCAAATCTATTGCTGTGTTTCCTCTGGCTGTGGAATTCTTAAGCCAAACCTTGCAGAGCAACAGAGAAAAAGACAACTGGACAAAATATGCAAGGGTTGCTGGGGAAGACTAGGGTAGTAGCTCACAGACAGGAAGACAGAGCAAATGGTCCAGCAGGTCCAACAAGTCCAGAAACTGGGGCAATGGACTCAGGGAAGGGCTGGGGCCCCCAAGCACCCATTGCTCATTCCCCAAGTCCCACCCCACTATGGCTGTGCTCCTGAGTTTAGGCCCTGACTGGTGGCCACCCATCCAGGGGTGGTCAGGGCTGGCCCTCGGGGCCTGACCTTGGGCAGGCTCTGTGGGAATGGTGAACTTAAGATTAGTAAGGAGGGGGTCCAACCACCCAAAGGCAAGGATGCACAGCACAGAGGCTTGAGGGTCACACCCTTGCCTTGGTGGGGTCAGTGATGGCAGTACGGGGAGGGGTGGCCAGAGGCTCCCGAGGCGCAAGGGGGACATGGGCAGGATAGATCTAGGACTATGGCTTATTTTTGCTGGGGTGGGGGGCTGCATCTGCTCCCAACATCCCTTGTTGGGGGGAGACTCCGCGGGGGTCTGTACAGTGGGCAGGGATCCTGGTGCTGACCCAGTATTATTACTTCTTGAACATGTCCTGCAGTGGCCCAGGCAGGTACTTGATGACAGTGTCCAGGATGCTCTCATCTTCCTCCTCTGGCTCATCCCCACAGCCTGGTGGGATAGCCTTCTTGGGTCGAGTCAGGCTGCCTTCTGAGTTGGCCTCCATGGCTGCCTGAGCCTCAGCCTCACGCTCCTCCTTTTTCTTGATGCCATACTATGAAAGAAAGGGTAGTCAAGGTGTGGCTTGCACAAAGATGGGACTTGCATGCTCCCCTCCCCAGTCCCCAGCCTGGGTGGCACTGATGCAATGCCCAGAGAGGCCAGGTCCTTCCTGCACTGAAGAAACCAACCAGCGACCCTGAAATGTGGTGCTTATGGCTGAGGAAGACTCCAGCTAGGTCCCAGGCACATCCTGCTCACCGGGGCTCCAGCAGTGATCCCACCCAGGTTTTAAAGAAAAAGGAACAACTAAGAGGTACCTGAAGGACACATGGGATATGAAAGAAAAAAAAATCTGTGGGTGTGTAGAGAGAAGACTCAGCAGTTACAAGCACTTGCTGCTTCTGCAGAGTAACCCAAGTTTGATTCCTAGTACCAGGGTCAGGCAGTTTATAACTGTCTGTAACTCAGCTCTAAGGAATTCAAAGCCTCTGACCACTTCAGGCACCTGTACAGATGTGCACATACCTACACTGTAGACACATACCCTACATGTAATTAACGTAATAAAAATAAATATTAAAAAATAAATTTGGGGGATGCTACAAGGAGGAACAGGAACAGCAGGAGGGTGGAGCAAATCACAAAACACTCTGTTAATAATGGCATCTAACGTACATGATGATTTAAAAACAAAAATATCTATAAAAAAAGAGGTGCATGAGACCATAGAGGTAAGAAGAGGCTGCTCCCTCAGACTCCTTGGTGGAGACTGTCCTGGCTTACACACATCACTCACTGATCCTGGCTCTCTTACTGCAGACCACCCCTCCTGGAAGCCTGAGGGTATGTAAACCCAATAAACTCACTGCTTACCCCACACACAATTAATAGCGAACACAGAGACTCCTGACATCTGCTTTCCCACCAGCCTGCCCCAACTCGCACAAAGAAATGGTATACTCTATTTCCAGAAGGGGGTCTGCCTGGGTGCTTGTCCTCTACCAAAGGTACCTTTCCTCCCTCCTGGTGGATTCTAGTGTAGAGGACACAGTAGCCAAATTCAATCAAGACCAAAGGACTCCAACTATCCCTTGTTGGCATTTAGTCTAGGCTCTGCCCCACAGTTACCTGGCAACAGCCAGGTATGTCTGGCTCACTCTAAAAGGGGCCACTTGCCCCCTCCTTTCTCTCTTGCCCTCTTTCTCTCTTTTTTGCTCCTGCTCCCTCTCTTTTCCCATTCCCTTCTCTTTCTCTCTCCACATGCTCATGGCCAGCCTCTCAACTTCTCAACTTCTCTCTCTCTCTTTCCCTCCTCTCTCTCTCTCTCTCTCTCTCTCTGCCTTTTTCTCAACTCCCCCTCCCTATCCTCTGAATAAACTCTATTCTATACTATATCAACTTCCAGTGGCTGGTCCCTCAGGGGGAAGAGATACCTCACATGGGCCCACAGAGGTCCCCCCTTCCCCCACACCTACCATATTTCCACCAAACATATTCCTTCTTCCTATCTTTTTATAAAACACAACATCCCTAATAAATAAAGGGGCTCATCTCTGCTTCCTCTACACCCTTCACAGATCTGAGAACATAGGCCTTGATGACCAGGGGGTGAAGCATGACAGGGGACAGCCATTTCCCCAGGACCTGCTAGTACCAGGCAGAGAAGTGATGGGTCAGCTGGCTCGAAAGGCATAGGCCCTCCCCACAGCTGCAACCTAGCACTGGTCCCACTGCAGGCCAGCTACTGGAAAAACCTCACCCACACAGGCAGAACTTCCGTGCTGCAGAGGGAAAACATGTGGCTCAGTGTCCTGTGGGGTAGTGCGTGGGCCAGAAGAGATGTCTCCGGAAACTAGGTCAGGCCAGAGCAAGTTTCCTTCCAGCTAGGGGAAGAGCAGCATGAGTAGGCCAGGTGAGGTCTGTGGGCAGTCAGAGAGGCTGAGATACTTGTGTGACTACTGCCAGGATTACTTTCCTGAAGGCTAGTCTATCCATTGAGGATCGAGGTCACTCTGAGGCTACAGTCACACTGAGCTCTCTTAGGGAAAGTCATGGTTATTCTACCAGAGGATGTTATCTAGGCTACACCCCAGAGCCACACTGTGGCCTGTGCTGATCTTCTGAACTCCAGGAATAAATGCCAGCCTAACCCAGGCCAGGTATCCATTATGTCAGATGTCCAGAAGCATCAGCCCAAGGACAGAACCACAGGAGGTGTCAGTCAGGTATGCTAGAAGGCACACTGTCCAGAGCCAGGTGAAGATGGGGGAGGGCTGGGTTAAGGGGGTCTCATGTATAGGAGACAACAGGAGACCTAAGAACACTGCTAAGAAAAGGCTATGAGTGCTCAGAGCCAACAGCTCTGGCTGGTCTCTACCTGCATGGCTTTCATCATCATACAGAGGTGAGTACAGAACTGTGGGTGGTGAAACATGCCAGCTCTACACCTGGGCCTTGTCTCCTTACCAGAAGGAAAGTTTGGGCTCAACAAACCATTCACTGTGGGCATCTGGAAGCATGCACAAATCATGTAGTACATATGCCAACCTGGAGGTGTGTGTGGAAATCTGGCTGTGTGCACAAACAGGTGGTAGAAATGTACATCAGATGGTAGGTTTCAAGATCAAGTACTTGCTCAGATGGCTTCCTAATGGATATGGATACTTCTCCAGGAACCGCCTCTCCCTGAGACAATCCTGAATGGCCACGACCGGTTCATTAGTTGGTTATCTGGAGCCTCACACCATGTGGATATGAAAACTGGCCCCATTCTCAGTCCTTTCCCCTTCTCTTATCACTGAGAAGCCTTGGAACCCCACTCAGCCTTTCACTCTCTGACCAGGGCTCAAGACACTAGAGGTACACATAGCCCAGGGGAGGCCAGGGATCCCGTTCTAGTGAGTAGCAGGGACTGCCCAGTGAGGGCTGAAAGTCACACCAGATCAGCAGGATTTATACCTATAGGGAGCTGGGGAGACAGAGAATCAGCAACAAAGGCCCAGGAGTCAGGACTGCAAGCTTCTGGGGTGGTCAAGCAGTGGATGTCAGCAAACATGACAGCTCCTATAACATTCTGTCCAGCCCAGGATGATGTGGGGTGGGGCCCAGGGCATCTGGGAATGCCTGGGGCTTTGACCCCTACCACTTTCCCCTCTTGGGTTCACCCTTTCCATCTGTACCACAGGGGCCTTCTTTCAGGGGATCATTTCACTAGTCTGTATTTCTTTTCCCTAAGCAGCCAGGCATAGGTGGTTGAACTTTCTGAAGCAGTGGCTATCAACCTTCCTAATGCATGAGGACATGTTGTGGTGACACCCAACCATAAAATTATTTCATTGCCACTTCATAACTGTAATTTGCTACTGTTGTGAATTGTAATACAAATATTTGTATTTTCCAATGGTTTTAGGTGACCTCTGTAAAAGGGTCATTGGATCCCCAAAGGGGTTTCTGCCCACATGTTGAAAACTGTTCTGAAGAACAAATTTCTTCAGTTTCCAGGGAAATGTGTGACAATAGAGCAGTGGAGAAGGCACCCTGTATGGTCTTCTTTGAGCCTCAATACAGGGACTCAAGCAACTCAGTTTAAACACTGAGAGGTCAAAGCTTTGTGAGTAGGGTGGTATTTGTCAGGAACTTCTTGAGGGAGACTGAGCCAGGCACAAGACACCCCTGGATCCAAAACCAGCTCCATCCCTGGATTTGCCAGAGCCACTGTACACATGGGCATCTAGCACAGCACGCTGCCACAGCCTTGTTTTTCCATCCCCAAGCAGCTCTTCCCTCTCAGCTCTACCTAGGGATGGACCTTGGTGGCCCTCGGCTCTCTCTTGCTTTTCTATTCCGCCCTCTAAACTGTCTCTCTCTCAGTATTGCTGTTTGTCTCTAACTCCCCACCTCTCTATTTCTCATGTTCATCCTCACCCCTCTTGATACATTACAATTAATTTTGGGGTCTGCTACCATGTCAGTCACATGGTCAGCAGCACATCTTGCTAACCATGATAAATGACTAACTGGCTGTGTAAGGTAGGGGCAAAGCAAAATGAGCAAGCACCTTTTACAAGACCCAGGAAACTGTCCAGTGACAGTGCTCCAAGTCAAATGACAAGTGTATAGCCCAGACCCCATAAATAGCACTCCACAGCCAACTGTGAAGGGAGGGTACAGGTGGAGAGGGGAGGTCAGCTACATATTTGGCCCTTCGTGAGATCAGGGACCCAATGTGCCACCTACTGGCCATCTCCCACTATCCACCTTAGGAGATACAGCTTCCTTCCCCATGAGTCCCAAAGATCTGCCCCAACCACTAACACATCAGCAGAGAACCTGGTGTGGATGCACAGGCAGGAAGTGGGGCCTAGAACCTGGGATGTCTACTCCCCAGCTTAGATCTCAAGTTCAGGACTGGAGATTATGTGACCTACTCCCTGCTTCCCACTTACCTACCCAAGCCTGCTGAGCCACTCCCATACAGCCTGGAAGGATCTAGGTGACTTGTTTCTTCCCATGGCCTGGAGTTTCCCTTCTAGAGTGGGCGGGGACCATCCTCCTGAAAGAGGTGGCTGTATATAGTCCTCAATTCAGGATTCCACATGGGTCCTCAGTTTTTCCACCAGGAATAGGCACAATGCTCTCTGACTGCCCTGGTACCCCCAGAGACAATCACAAAGGTGACAGGAAGCAGGGAGGCTGCCACCCATCTACCCTGTGTAAGCTCAGGAAGCAAAGGTGTTAGCATTCTGTCTAAACTCTACCCCACTGTTACCTGGCAATGGCTAGATATGCTCCTCTCACAGTTACCTGGCAACAGCCAGGTAGGCCTGGCCCACTATAAAGGGGGCTACTTCCCCCTTCCTCTCCTCTTGATCTCCTGTTCTCTTGCCTCATGCTTCTCTCTTGCTGCCCCACTCCTCCACATGTTCATGGCTGGCCTCTATTCTTCTCCTCTACTTCTCTACTCTCCCCCTCTCTCTGCCTCTCTCTGCCTCTACTACCCTCTTAACTCCCCTCCCCATGCCTTGAATAAACTCTATTCTATATTATACCATCGTGTGTGTGTGTGTGTGTGTGTGTGTGTGTGTGTGTTGGCTGGTCCTTCAGGGGTTTGATGCCTTGGCATGGGCTCTCTGAGACATCCCCTTTCCCCATACCTCACCACACCCCCATAGAACATATTCTATATCTCTTTATCTTTTTATAAATGCATCAAAGATAAAGGGGAACCTCTGGCCCCGATTTTCCTGACCCACAAAGACTCCCAGCTCAACCAATCCCCATTCCTCTCTTAGAGTCTTCTTTCTGGGCAGGGGCCAACGCTCCAAAAGAACAGCTAGTCCTGACATAAGGAGTAGGAAAAGAAACCCCTCAGAATGAACCCCATCCAGATTTGAACACCGATAGTCCCACAACAGTCCAGTTCCCAAGGTTTTGATTCCTGAATTAGGAGTAAAAGGGGAGCTGGTAGCCAAGGAAGGAGGCTGCTGCCTCTGGCGGGGCTGCTGACTGCAGCGCTCCTCTCTGCCTGTGCTCTCCTCTCTGCACCCATCTGCTCACCTTGTCTCGTATGCCCTGCCGCATGACCTCACGTTCTGCCTCCATCTTGGCATACTTTGCTTTGCGCTCTTCCTCTGCCTGCCGCAGTGCCTCCTGCCGTTCCTCCTCCTTCTTGGCGGCATCGGGGTCCTTCTCCTCATCACCCCCAAGCATCTTCCCCATGTCCTTGGTGGCCCCTGGGAATAACAACAGAGGTTAAGCAGTATCATTCAGGGTTCTTAGTCCCTTCTGCTGGCCCTGGGTCCAGTAGCGCCCATCCCTTGAGAGAAGTGAATGTGTTGGTTTTTGTCTGTGTGCTTACATACACACACACACACATGCACACGAGCGCGCGCACACACGCGCACACATAGTGAGTGGTTATTTTGTAGTTGCATGTTCATATTATTTATCTCTATGTATGATCATGTCACTGCACATGTATGCTTGTATGCACTGATGTGTCTGCTTATCTATGTGCTCCTGAAACCTGTGTCCTGCAGAGGATTGAGCAGAAGGTACTGGAAGGAAAAATACAGATGTGCAGATACATAGATGATGAACAGGCAGGAAACAGATGTGTGGTGGGCAACAGTGGCTGCTAAAGTAGGTGACATTCATGTACCCATGACCCAGGCTGAAGGCGGTGCTTATCTTCAGCACCAAGCCTTAATTGCCCCTATGCTAGGTACCACTTTTCTCATGAGTTCCTGAGTCACAGGCCCTACAGAAACCACCCCAACCACCCTTGCAGCTCAGCTCATAGGACAGAAGCTATAATTACACACCAATGGGTGATCTTTAGCCCATTCCACCCAAACACCAGTGACACTCAGGAAGGGGACCTGGCTAGCCTCACATGATCTGAGTGGTTTGTGGAGTTTTGTATCTCTGAAGTACCTGACAGCCTTATGCACTGTCACAAGCAAGAGAAAAGCCAGCTGTCCCCTTTGCTGTGCATGATGCCCTCTGACCATATCTGGGAGACTGATGGACCCCAGGGTAGGAATGCAGAGTCTCTTCTGTAATGTGGGACAGTGGTATTGGGTGCCAACTTCTGAGCCCTGCTCTTCAGGTCCCTGTAGAGCCATGGGTTCTCCTGAAAGGCCAGAGATATTTTGGCTGCCTGAAAAATCTACCACAGGTGATACGGTATGAAGAGACCAAAGACATCTTTTTGCTGCTGTCAGGATGGAGACAGAGAGCAATCTTGAAAGAGGCTTTTGCTGACAGCAGATCAGTAAATCTAACTGAAAATTACGAGCTTCGGGTCGGTTTTCAGTTACATCTAGAAACTTGCAAAGGAGACCCTGGGTCATGAAATAATATTCCAATAGTTTTCCAGGTAACTCATTAAAATCTCTCTGCTTCCAGCACAACTGTGTCTGGCAGTGGTTGAGGCAGGCAAGGACAAACTTTGCAATCCTGACTGCTTTTATGTAAATTTTATTCTTACTAGGACAAGCTAATTCACACTTAAGTGAGAGATCCATAATTATTTGTCCTGCTGGGAAGGTACTGGCATTCTAAAACAGAAAGAATCGAATCTGGTGTCTGTCTCTCCCTAGAGCAGTGGTTCTCAACCTTTGGATCGAGACACCTTTGGGGACCGAATGATCCTTTCATAGAATCACCTAAAAGCATTGGAAAACACAGATACTTACATTACTGTTATAACAGTAGTAAAATTACAGTTATGAAGTAGCAATGAAAATAATTTTATGGTTGGGGGTCACCATACCATGCATGAGGAACTGTATTAAAGGCCGGAGCATCAGGAAGGTTGAGAACCATTGACCTAGAGGAAGGTGAGCAGTGTCTGGGGTATGACAGTGGGGGCTTTGTGGTTTGTGGCTGCTTGTTTAGGCCTGTCCCCCACCTCACCCATCACATAGGATGGAGTGGAAACTACTTACTGAGTGGTAAGTATGTACCACTACGGAGCTGAGTGCCTGTTGGGCCTTCCCTGGACCTTCCTACATGCCATGGATTCCTGCTTGAGCTCTAGGCTCTGAAGGAAGATCTACTTTAGATATGGGACACCTGAGCCTTCGGACTACAGAGGCAGCTGTTGGAGGCTGGGTGATCTCAGGCCATGGTGCCTGCACATGGTGCCATTCATACACACCCATACTGACAGTTAAATATGGATATGTGCATGCACACATGGATGAAAAGGGTTTTAACAGATCTTTTACCAAGGAATGAATATATATATATACATATATATATATATATGTATATATATATACACATATACACATATATATGTATGTATACATATACATATACATATACATATACATATACATATACATATAC
>NW_021605170.1:351020-373067 GCF_004785775.1 Grammomys surdaster | reverse complement strand
TATACATATACATATACATATACATATACATATACATATACATATACATATACATATATATATCAAATAAGTATGGAGAAAAGTGCACTTGGCTGTTAGAAATAATGCTTAGTCACAGAGATCCCAGCTCAAGTTACCGACAAGTAGATATTGGCTATACAAGTGCTGGATAGGGACAAACAGCAACATATATTGGTGGAAATGCAGATGACACGGGAATTGGAGGACAGTGGATCAATATCACTTTGTTCTTTTGGTGCTTGGGCCTCACACATGCTAGACAAAGCACTCAGTCACGAACCTGTCAGTTTCTTATGTTAAAGACACCTATAATGTGGTTCAAAAACTGTAGTCCCAAGTATTTACTCAACAGAAATAAAAAATTCACATGAATTCGAGGATAAGAAAGTTACAGCAGTTTTATTTGTGATAGTAAAACACAGGACAACGTATCTGCTCATCAGCAGGCAATGGGCAGATCAACTACAGACCATGCAGATGAAGGGCAGAGCACTGCTCAGCACTGGAAAGAAGTGGACCAGTGGCTGACACACCCAATAGCATGGAAGGAGCTCAGAATTTTTGATGCTGGGTGAAAAAAACTAGAAATGAATGAAATGGTTTTTACTTAAGTAAATGCAAAGGCGGCCTGATGTATGAGGAGAAGGTGACTTTGGGGTTGTCTGGGTGGCTATAGCCCTGGGTCTGTGGACATTTGCTGACTACTCTCTGTATTGGATTACTTTGCTAAACACCAGCCATACTATAATTCAAATAAATATACAATATAAAAGACTAGCGGTGGTAGAGACCAGTCTTCCCTGTCTAATCTAGCTACCAGCTCTGAACGAAAGATCAAACTGACAGCCACAGAGGTTCAAAGATTAGAAACATAGCTGTAGTTTTATAGCCTTTCAACTGAACTGGACATTAGATTAAGATGTAAAAAGTTTGAAAACAGCCAGGTGGTGGCGGCACACACCTTTAATCCCAGCACTTGGGAGGCAGAGGCAGGCGGATTTCTGAGTTCGAGAGTTCAAAAAAAAAAAAAAAAGACAAAACAAACAAACAAACAAACAAAAAAAAGTTTGAAAACAGTGAAAAGCAAACTTCCTACAGTTGTTCTCCAGCTTTTAGTGAGTCATAGGATCCAGCATACACCTGGTAGTGCTGGTAGTTTGCACAGGGCATTGGCACATCCCCCTCTGAAGCTGTGGAGAAAGTCTGGGCAGTTTAAGTGCTGAACAATTTTATTTCCCAAAATCTCAACTCCATGATTTGATGAGCCTAATCTAACAGACTATATGTCTAAAAATAGGGTCTGTATTTTGGAATAATAACAGATTTTAGTCATAAGGAAGAAAAAAAACCAAACAAAATGGAGAGGCTTCATAATCATCCATAGAAATAAAAAAGTAGTCCTAGCTGGGTGATGGTGGCACATGCTTTTAATTCCAGAACTCGGGAGGCAGAGACAGGAGGATCTCTGAGTTTGAAATCAGCCTGATCTAGAGTTCCAGGACAGCCAGAGCTACACAGAGTAACATAGCTTGAAAACAAACAAAACCAACCAACCAAACCAAACTATTAACAAACAAACAAACCAAAAAGTTAACCCAATGTAAGATTGGAAGAGAGGGTCCATAGAGAGGATCAGAGCTGATATGGAAAACAACAGCAAATGATGATGAGCTTATGCCACACGGGTGTGACAGCTGCGCTACTGTTCTTCATGAGAAAAATCAATAAACAATAATAATGAACATGATCTCAAGACGACACAGTGCTCTGTCTCTCCACTTCTCTTGCTGTCCACACCGTCTTCTACCTAAAATACTCGGGATATTCCAGCAAAAACTGACCAGAACTAACTACACAGAAGGATGACAAGAGATGACGTTTACCTAACGCCAACTGTTTTCCCCCCAAACTACCCATGGCAGCGGGACACACATAGGAGAGAACTTGCATTTACAATCTTGGAAACAAACTGCATTTGACAAAGAATTCTATAGAAACTATAAAGAAGATATTATCTATTTAAGCTTCAAGGTTTGTGAAAGACATACCATTTCCCTGCTGTACAAGCTTACCACAAAGATGGTGGTACACTGTGGGGTGCAATTGCATGCTGTTTGGATTGAATCTCTGACTTAAACTTTGGAGTATTTAAAATTCTTGATAAATATAAGGTTCTGGTGGTACAATAAGTGGCAGAAAAATAAAAATAACAAGCCTGAAATAGTGATGTATTCCTGTGGTTTTAGAACTTGAGAGGTGGAGGCAGGAGGATCATGATTTCAAGCCCAATTTTAATTAGTGAGTTTGAGGCCAGCTTGAACTACATGAGATCCTGGATCAAAGCAGAACAAAGAAGGAGGAGGAGGAGGAGGAGGAGGAGGAGGAGGAGGAGGAGGAGGAGGAGGAAAACAAACTCTCTCCAGAGTCCTAGGGAGGCCAAGAGAGTAACAAATAACAAAGGTGCTCGTGTTGTAGATGTTTTAAATGCCATCATATCCACTTCTGGAGAAGGGGCACACTGAGTCCTTGGAGAAAGAGGATTAATGACAGAGGCAGCCAGACATTATTACATACACTCTTCTGCCTAGCCATCTCATTCCAGCTGTCTGTCAGAAACGGGTCTTTGTTGAGACATGTTCCCACAGATACTCACTACCCTAGTATGAGGCTAGAGACAAGGATGTTTTGGGCATGTAGTCACATGACCAGGGAATATCTGTGGCTACAGTGCACTTGGGGGTGTGGCACACCCAGGAGAGGATTATCAGTGTCCTAGAGGAGGTTGAGGGGCTTCCCAATGCACTCTAATATGTCAGCTATGTGCAGAAAAGTACATCACAGACGCAAGTTTTGGAAAACAAGGAGAAAGCCCAATGGTCAAAGATAACCATGATTCCACAGTTCTTTGAAAAAATACAAGAGGCTGCATGTCAGATTCCCCTTAGTCCTCGGCTCTCAGGAAGCTGTGAGGAATGTTCACTAAGATCCACTAAATGTCAGTCTCTGCTACAGTGAGATACCTCTCCACATGCCCGCTGGGACATGTATTACAAAAACAGAAAACAGGAAGTATTGGCAAAGATCTGGGGAAAGTGGAACCTTGTGCTGGGACAGTGGGAATGTGTAATGGTCCAACCTGTAGAAGACAGTTTGGTGGGCCCTCAAAAGGCCAAGCACAGAGACTGAAGAGACAGCTTAGAATTAAGATCACTGGCTGCTCTTGCAGAGGACTTGGGTTCCCAGCACCCACATGGCAGTTCACAACTGTCTGTAACTCCACTTCCATAGGATCTAATACTCTCTTCTGGTTGCCAAGGTTACAGAACACATATGGTACACATATGCACTTGTAGGCAAGATGCTTATATGTATCTTGTCTGGGCCAAGTACAGAATTACCATATGGCCCAGTAATTCCACCAGTGACTACATACACAAAAGTTTTGAAAGCAGGAACTCAGATATTTGTCCACTGTTAGTCTGAGCAGCGTCATTCACAATATCCAGGAGGCAAAGCCACAAGCATCAGCCCACAGGTGAATGGAGAAAGAAAAAAAAATGTGTCTGTCCATACCTTACATATTGTTCAGCCTAAGGAGGTTTTGACACAAGACAGCATGGAGAAACTCTGGGGACATTGTACTGAGATAAATGAGCCAGTCACAAAGGACAGCTGCTAGGAAGTCCTTAGAGCACTCAGATCCATGGAGTGGAAAACAGAAAGTAATTTGGGGGCTGGAAGACAGAGACCTAATGTTTACCTGGGATAATTTCAGTTTGGAAAAATGAGAATATTCCAGAAGCAGAGATGATGGCTGAACAATAGTGCCACTGCTTTGTGCACCTAAAATTGATTGTATAGTACAACTCATATATATGACCACAACAAAAAGAGAAATAAAAATTTAAATTTCTCATAATTCCATCTCCTTGGTAGGTTTCCCAAAGCACACATGCGCTTGTGACCAGTTTGGTCAAAGCATATAACTGGTAATGACATCCCCTATGCAATGTGTGCAAGAGTAGCCTCCCTAGCAGCCGATGGGCTGTGCGTATTAGATTATAGTCACTGCCAACATGGAAACTAGAGGTAATGAGGTCCTGATATAGGCCCCAGAGAGCAACCAACTTGCAAACTCCTGAACATGGTTTTGGAGGCCATGTTGGTTTGCAGGAGGAGGTATGACTCTGCAGTAAAGAAAGCAAGCAGGCCAAAACAGGAAGGTAATTAAAATGACCAGGGGCTCAAGAAGTAGCTCAATGGATAAGAGTATTTCCCATGTAAGTATGAGTACTTGAGTTTAGATGTAACAAAAGGCACATAAGAGGTGGAGAGAGAGGAAGCCAGCCTTTCTCCAGGCACAGTGAGAGTTGCTGTTTCAAAGGAATAAAGCAGCAATAGTACAGCTGAACACTCAGCATCCTCCTTTAGTCTCTTTACACACACACTCCCCACTCACACATACATGCACATACACCAACACTCTCTCTCACACACACAAATAAGCAAATAATAACCAAATAATACATTGTATTTACCTTGTGGGAATCTTGAATGAAATCCATAACTCAAAATACAGTTATTATAAAAAGCTAAGAATGATGTCTAGGAATTCACAGATGGGATCCTTCAAATGTTCAAGAAACAGATAATTCCCATGATATTTAGAGTGTTCTTGGAAGAAGTGAATTCTCTGAGTTGTTTTTACTAAATTAGCATAAAAGCCAGAAGTCATGTGGAAGGGAAAGGAAGAATGGAAAGAGAGAGGAAAGAAGAAAGAAGGGAGGGAAAAGGAAGTGAGGGAGGAGGAGAAGGAGAGAGGGAGAGAGAAAGAGAGAGAGAAGAAGGAGGAGGAGGAGGAGGAGGAGGAGGAGGAAGAGGAGGAGGGAGGGAGGGAGGGAGGGAGGGAGGGAGAAAGACAGAGACAGAGAGACAGAGACAGAGAACTAGAGCTCCCAACAGAGTAGGAACCAGCACATAGGCCAGAGTAATGTTCAGCCAAAGGGAACTGACATCTGTAACTTTCTAGGGAATGCTATAGACAAGCACAACCTGAGCTCAGTGGAGATCATTTGCAGAAGGCAGAGATGTGACAGCATGACAGCGTCAGTCATGACGCAGATGCTACCCAAAGACACAGTGGCCATTGGGCACTTGTATCATAAGGTGCTGTTCTGAGCACTTTCATGTTCCCAGAACCTTCCTGCTTCCTTTCCCCCTGACTAACAAGCCAATGGGTTCTTGTGTCCCTGGGGTGCCTACAGCTTTCATCCCCTTTAGAACTTGCACGTGTCTGACTACAGGCCTGCCTCCTTTATCTTGCTTTGTATACACATGCCTGAGAGGTGGAGTCTACACACACAGCCAGAAAATGACCGTGGCAAAGAAAAAAAAAAGTACTCTGCCATATAGAACCCACCACTAAAGCACAATGGGGGCTCCTCAGACTTATATAAATCTGTGAAGCCAAAAACAGGCTTCTGGTACCCATAGTGTCCAACCCAGCACCCAGATGGTCTGTCTCATTCTCCCCACAGAAATAGTCTTGTGTTCTCCAGAAATTTAGATCAGTAGAGCCCACAGTATATAATGGGGCACTGTCCTGGCTACTAAGTGCCATGTGTATAGCCACTCATCTGTCCATGTAGGGTCTCACTGTGGAGTAGCTTGCAGAGAGAATCTCTTGTGTACTGTGTGGAAGCATCACCTATCAATAAAAAGCTGACGGCGTATTAGCTGAGACAAGAAATAGGAGGTGGGAGTTCTGGTAGGGAGAAAGGACCTCTGGGATAGAGTCAGGCATGGGAGGGATTTGCCCCAAATTCTGAGGAACACCCGCCAATGAAAATGAGGAGAGGTAAGCAACCATGTGGCACTCATGAAATAGAATAAACAAGTTAATTAAGTTACGAGCTAGTCAGGGAATGAGCCAAAGCTTAGGCATAGGTATTTATTCATAAATAATAACTTCCAGACTCATTATTTTGAGAACTGGAGTGTGGGTGGAAAAATTCTGCAGTTACAGTAGCTTGTCCATCCATAGCCAGCAGATACACGCTGAAAACTGGACCTTAGGGACAAACCCGTGTACTGGTTATTTACCCAGGTTAATTACCTGGTTAGTTACTCCTGAGAGTTACTAACAAGATGTTCAGCAAATTTAGATTTCACCTGGCTTTATTGAAATAAATAGTCAAACCCTGCAAAGGTAGGTCTGCCCCCTACACTTGTACTATGAAAAATATGAACCTGTGTCCCTATGTAGTTCAATACTGTCTTGGTGGCCTTTTGACTGCAGCCAACCATGTGAATGACAGGTGGTGTTTTATTTGTATTTCACTTGTGACTAATGATTTCAAGCATTATTCATGTGCTTGTTGGTCATTCCTGTGTTTGCTTCAGGTGAGTATCAATTCTTTCTTCTTCTCTCCCTCCTTCCTCCATCTCCCTTCTTTTGAGATGAGTCTTGCTTTGTACCTGTGACTAACCCAGAATTCTTTCTATAGATAATGTTGGCCAAGAATCCTAGGGCACAATGTTATCCCAGTATATTTTCCAGGTCAGTGAGATAGTTCACCTGGCTAAGGCATTTGCTGCCAGGGCAGATGACCTGAATCTAGTCCTAAGCCTGGGACTTACATGGTAGGAGAGAGTAGACTCCTACAAGGTATCCTTTGACTTCTACAAACGCACATGCTCATGCACACACACAATAAGTAAATGTAATAAAAAATTGAAGTATGTATGTGTGTCTTAAAAATAAACATTTTAAGATGGGCAGTGGTGGTTTACACCTTTAATCTCAGTACTTGGGAGGCAGAGACAGGTAGATCTCTGAGTTTAAGGCCAGCCTGGTCTAAAAGAGTGAGTTCTAGGACAACTAGATACACAGAGAAACCTTGCCTCAAAAAATCAATGACAAAAATAAATAAATAAATAAATAAATAAATAAACAAATAAATATAAACGTTTTAGTAATTGGTAATTGGAACTTAGCAGTACCTAGGTCCTCACATAATACTGGACAGACTCTTGGTCACTGAGTTATACTCCAACCACCAAAACAAATGTTTTGAGAACAACTTTAATTTACAGAATTAAACTCACAAAGATCCATCTGCCAGTGCCTCCTAAGTACTAGCATTAAAGGTATCTGCTATCATGCTCAGACTGTTTACTGGATTTTTTTGTTTTTTGTTTTTGTTTTTCCCTGAGACAGGGTTTCTCTGTGTAGCCCTGGCTGTCCTGGAACTCACTCTATAGACCAGGCTGGCCTCAAACTCAGAAATCCGCCTGCCTCTGCCTCCCAAGTGCTGGGATTAAAGGCGTGCGCCACCACCACCCGGCTTGTTTACTGGATTTTTACTTCCTCTATTCTGTTCAAAGATTCCAGCCAAAAATTGACATGACAAACAGTTTCCATATCTCTTTGGGTTCTGTTGGGCCAGCCAGTGTCTCAAACTTGTGTTGGTGATGGTTATTTGAGCCTTTTGAGAATTTTGCACTCTCTCTCAGTTGGGACTCTTGGATGTTTTTCTCTTACTTAGGTGGAACTGTGGATTTGAGGTAAAGGAGACACTAATTTCGCACCATGATGAATATTCCCATACAGACACGTTCTGCAATGCTGTTGCTAACCCTGACCTTCCGCCGTGACCTTCACTCTCCTACGCTGTATTCCCAAGAGCTCACTGTGCAATGCAAACCTAAAGGTTACACTGGCTTTGGTTTTTAGTCTTGCTTTTTCTTTTTGTTCTTTAGTATTTTAGTTTGGAGTTTTCCTTTCTTCTTCACCCTCCTCTTGCTTCCTTCATGTGCGTGCCACCACCCTCAGGAGACGTGAGTCTCAGGAGCATTCACTCCGCTCCATGACATGCTTTTAAATTTCTTTGCTACAATCTTTCAATGAGTGCGTTCTTTTATCTAAGTTGACCAGTTCCTTGGCACAATATTAATCTCACAAAAAACACGGATGTTCAATTTTTCCAGTTCCTTATAGACTTCACTACATATTAATTTCCTTCTGAAGTATAGTTGACAAGAATTTTCTCCTATTCTGTATGGTGTGTCTATACTCTACTGATAGTTTCTTTTGCTATGCAGATGCATTTTAATTTATATGGTAATACCATTTATTCACTTGTAAATTATGATTTTTTTGTTATTTATGATACTTTATTGAATTCTCTGCAACAATAAATATGCTGGAAAATAGCTGGAGTGCTACCTGTCCTATCTGCCGATTCTTAGGATGATTTCTTGTGCTAGTGGAGTACTTTTCAGAAAACTTTTGGTAGGTATGATGTTCCTCAACAAATAAACAGACAACATCATCACCAACAAAAAGACTATAGAATTTCATTCAGTCATAAGGAAAAAAAATCCTTAGTGAAATAATCCATACTCAGAAAAATAAATATTGGATGTTTTTTCATATTCTAATTCTATACTTTAATTTTTATATATGTCTGTCTGTGTACATGCATCTGTGTAGGTCATAAAACTTGAAAGTGGACTACGAGAGGAAAAAACAGATTTTACGGTGGGAAAAGAGTAATGAATGTACTTGATATGAAAACAGAAAGACTACTGCAGAGAAGACAGAGCAATGCAGAGTGGAGGCAGATGGGGGAGAAGAATAAGGAAGGATGACCAACGAAAACAAAACATGCATGAAAATGCCATGATGGAACCCATTACTTTGGATGCTAAACAGAGAACAGAAAACAAACATGGAAGCAGATCCAAGGCACTGGGGAGAGGGGGTGAAGTGTGGAGCTGCAGAGAGAGCTGAAGGAATGTTTGCACACTTGTGGTTTAAATGAATGATCCCCATAAGATCATATATTGGACTAGAACTATTTGGGAAAGATTAGGAGGTTGCACTGGGTTGGAGGTATACCACTGGGGGAGGGTTTTGAGGTTTTAAAAGCTCATGCCATTTCTAGTTATTTCTTTTTCTGCCTCCTACTTTCAGATAAGGATTTAAGCTCACAGCTACTGTCCCAGCACTCTGTTTGTCTGCCTGCTCCCTACATGGACTCTGAAACTGTCAGGCCCCCAAAACGCTTTCTTCTGTAAGCTGCCTTGGCCATGGTGTCTCTTTATAGCAATAGAAAAGTAACTAACATAGTCCTGAAAGAAGAGCCCTTACTTACTTCAGATCCATCACTCAGCCACATAGGTTCTGACAGAACTATAGTTCCATAGTTGGTATAGAAGCATACCAACCAGTTCACACACATAACCAAAAGGAAGTTCAGAGTCCCACACAGTCTGTGAACCAGACTCCAGTCAGAAGAACATGAACTTGAAGTCTCCCATCTGAACAGAAAGTACTAAATGTATGTTAGAGACACAGCAAGATAGGGAAACCAAATACAGTATCACATAAGGCCTCTTGGCAGCAACCAGAGGCCTCCCTGTTGTGTCCATTAACTGTAACACCAGGGGCTACCCATAAGCAAATGTGAGGTGACCTACATTCCAAAGTTCTTGGAAATTAAAAGTACAAGTACAGATATAAAATCTTAGCTGAAGGGTTAGAGGATACATTTTTGGAAATAATAATAAAAGCTACAGTGACAAGTAATAACAACAACAGCAGCAACAACAACAAAACAGAAGAAAACAAAGTGGCGCTCAGGGCTGTTTTTAGTGACAGAGAAGGAAAAGGAAGAGAACAAAGAAGCAACAGGAAAACATTTCCAGGAACTGAACATCACACCAGCAGGATGAATGAAGCAAGTTCTTAACTCTGAGAAATTCTTGTCACTGAGATCTGAATGGGAACCCTAAAGGCCTATACAGTAGGCTGGAAGCAGGCAGGTTCTGACTTCACCTGAGACCTCATAAGCTGGAACAACAACAACAAGTGCCTTCAAGTGTATATGGGAAATTCATTCAAATCTGTTATTTTATACCCAGCCCAACTGCCTCTAATGAAGAAGAACAAAGATACCTGTTCACCTCCCCACAGCATTCTCAATTCCCTATTGAGTAGCTGTCTAGAAATCTACCAATACAGAGGGAAGGCTCCAAGGAGAGAAACATGCCTAACAATGTATCTGCATGGTCACCCACATGAACACAATATACTAAGGGCTGCTGCCTGGAAAGGAAAGTATCAAGTGAAAAATAAGAGTCATATTACTACAGGACAAACAAAAGGCTTTGTAAGAAATGAACACAGTCCTAATTAGCTCCACACTGAACAAAGCACACTGTAAGTAGTGTGTGAGACAGGCACCAGTTACAAGGATGACACCTAGGAGCACAGTGCCATATGTTGTAAGGTGCCAGAAGTGACACCTGATCCAGGTAGGCATCTACTTAGAAACGTGTGAGGAGGCCTGCAGACACCTCCCAAGAAGGTAGATGCAGAAATAGAAAGTGACAGTCTTCTCTGGTTAGCTTAAGTTGCCACTGACTTCATAAGTCATGAATCCAAAAGGATTAGAGAGGCTGTTGACTCAGTGTACTGCCCTGTGACCCCCAGGCCTTTGTCAGGAAAGGTGGAGGGGAGGTGGGCAAATGTACACACACTGCTTCTGAAGCTGGAAGCTTAGGCTACATTTATTCTTTATCTCATCACCAACAAGTTGAGTATTTGCCCAAGCTAGCCTACCATGCAGAGTTCCTGAATATTTACCATTCACAACTGCTTCCAGAAGGGAAATGAGACCAGACTCACGTGTTGGGAGTGGTGACCACTGAGGACAGAGTCCTATCATTGACCTTCCCAGACTGCAGCACCTACTTGTTCATTTGTATCTTTTATAAGTGGTAGAAACATGAGCCAGCAGTTAGAATCTTGGGCTGCTCTTGCACAGAACCTGGTTTCAGTTCCTAGCACTCACATGGTAGCTCACAATTATCTGTAATTTTAGTTCCAGAGGATCTGATGCTTTCTTCTGGCTTCCATGAACATCAGGCACATATGCAGTGCACACACATACATGAGGGTTAAACACTCATATACATAAAATGAAATAAATATTTTAAAAAGTATTTTAAAGTATCTTTTATGATATAAACTAGAAAACATGAAAAAGGGGGAATCTGTTGAAGTCCATTCCTTAACACTTTGTTTCCATGTTCATGGTGGGATGACTATTTAAAACCACAGTTTCTATGGAAGCCATTCTATCTGGCTGGGTGTGGACCTGTGATGCTCACACACTGTTGCCAATAAATCAGCAGTAAGAGAACTCCACAGGGTTCTTGCCAGCAGAGATGGATCTACAAGAACACCATTTCATTTTCATAGTTGCCTGTATTGTTTTGTTGTTACCCTATACTATTTTAAAAAGAAAATAAGCTTTCATTTTACGAGACAAGCTTATTGGCTATGTGTAGTGGTGCATGCCTTTAATCCTAGCACTTGGGAGGCAGAGGCATGTGAATTTAAGGCCAGCCTTATCTAAGTAATGAGTCCCAGGCCAGCCAAGATTACATAATGAGACCTTATCTTAAAAGCAAGCAAACAAACAAACAAGCAACAACCAAAACAAAGCAAATTTAAAGAAATAAACTTATAAGTATCACAAAATCCAATGTGAACATTAAAATACTTTGTGTATGAGAAAACACAATGTTAGCTCAACCTTCTATATCTAGCTAAAAAAAAAACCCTACAAAATAGGAGATAAGAAAGAGTGAAAATACATACAAAAGTCCAGCATCTGGGAAGTAGATGCAGAAAGATCTTTAGCTAGGCCAGCTGGGGCTACTACATCATAGTGACACACTGTTTTTTTGCAGGTAGGGTAGTCAGGGAAGTAAGTGGTGAAGATTTTGAACATGACATAATCATTATGTATATGTGTGGCACATATTACATGAAGCACCTGTAAATAAGCAAAATTACTATGTTAAATAAAGCACATTTTAAAAAATACATAGAACCTTTAGAGTTGCCTTGGCAAGGTCTTGACCATTTCTGACTTAAGCAGTTGGGGCTGAAATAATGGTATTTATTTTTTTTAAACAGTATCTCAGTACTTGGCCCTTGCTAGCTGGGAACTTGGTATGTAAACCAGGCAGGGCTCCAACTCATAGATCTACTGACCTCTGCCTCTCAAGTACTGGGATGATTAAAGGTATGCTACTACACTCAACTTTTTGTTTTGATTTTATTTATTTGTTTGTTTGTTTGTTTAGTGTGTGTTTACACATGAGAATGTGCCATATTGTGGGTTTGTAGATAAGTGGATAGCTTTGAGAATCAGTTTTCTTCTCCCACTATGTGGAAACCCAAGGATTGAACTCAGGTTATCAGGCTTGGCAGCAACCACCTATTCCCACTGGGTCACCTCATTGAACATGGAGTCTCTAGAACACTGAATCCAATTTTTGTTTAGCTGCTTTTTTTTCTTTGAGACAGGGTCTCTCACTATAGCCCTGAATGGAGGGCAACCTGCTATGTAGACTACCTTGGCCTATAGCAATCTTCCTGCTCTGCTACCTAGGTATGTAGCAGATTTTTAAAAAGATTTAGTTTTCATATTAAAAATAAATAGTGAGCTGGGCAATGGTGCCGCATGCTTTTAATCCCAGCACTTGGAAGGCAGAGGCAGGGAGATTTCTGAGTTCGAGGCCAGCCTGGTCTACAGAGTGAGTTCTAGGACAGCCAGGGCTACACAGAGAAATCCTGTCTCAAAAACCTAAATAAATAAATAAATAAATAAAAATAGTGAACCCTCAAGGAAGTACCTCTAAAAGTTAAGTTGATAAAGGCCGTGCCCAGTACACTACCATGATGGAGTATCACTAACTAGATAACTGGGTGCTGGCGCTGCCACAGAGAACAGGTCCTGGCTGAACAGCAGCAAAGCTGGCTCCAGTGATTTTTTTTTTAAAATTCATATATTTATTTATTGTTTTCTGTTGTTTGTTTTTTATTTCTTTTATTTTTGACATTATAATATAATTATATTATTTTTCCTTTCCCTTCCCTTCCTTCAAGCCCCCCATAATCCCCCTTTTTGCTGTTCCTTTTAAAATTCATGGCCTCCTTTTTAAAAATTAATTGTTGTTATACGCACATATGCATATGTATATACATGTGTGTTCCTAAATATAATCTCTTCAGTTCATACGGTGCTCTTTGTATGTATGTTTTCAGGGCTGACCATTTGGTCTTAGATAACCAGTTGTTGTGCTCTTCCCTGAAGATGTCAGTTTCTCCCAGCCTCAGCATTTCTGAGTTGCCTGAAAGGTTGAAGCCTGGTGATCCTTGCCCCGTCCACTTTAGCATGTCTATTGTTGTTGTCCT
Organism: Grammomys surdaster; assembly: GCF_004785775.1. Taxonomy (NCBI): domain Eukaryota; kingdom Metazoa; phylum Chordata; class Mammalia; order Rodentia; family Muridae; genus Grammomys; species Grammomys surdaster. The sequence continues at coordinate 359,770 of NW_021605170.1, read as the reverse complement.
CTAGTTTTCAAATAAAGCCACAGCAGTGACAGGCCAGCCACACAATGGCATCTGATAAATACAAGAAAAAAAACTAAGTGGAATTCTAAGCAAAAACTAGAGAGTGTTTAGCATGATTTTATATTATCCATTGGAGTTTTAAAATTAAGACAAAACACCTTGTGCTGGTTTTAGGTTTTGTCAACTTGACATGAATTAGTTGCCTGGGAAGCAAGAACTTCAACTGAGGAACTGCTACCATCAGCCTTGCTGAAGTAAGTCTGTATAGGCATTTTCTTGATTAATGGTTGATACAGGAGGGACAAAGGTACTGTGGGTTATGCCAACCCTGGCCAGATAGATGGTACTGGCTTTTATAAGAAAACAAGCTGAGCAAGCCACGGAGAGCAAGCTGGTAAGCAGCATGCCTTCAGGGTCTCTCCTTCAGTTCCTGCCTCCAAGTTCCTGCCTGAGATCCTATCCTGATTTCCCTTCATGCTGGACTGTAAACTGTAATATTGAATAGACTCTTTTCTCTCTAAGCTGTTTTTAGTCGTGGTGTTTATCACAGTGACAGAAATCAAATCAGGAGAGTCATTTATCTCCATATTCTAACTACCTCGAGCTGGGGATGCTATATTAGGTGTCCCCTCTGTCGCTAGTCACTGCAATTCCTGATGAGTCCCAACCCATAGTGGTGCACCCCTTCCCTCTTGCCTTCTTTCTGGGAATATTCATTCATCAGACACCTGTCCTCACTCCTATGGAGTTTAGGGGAGGAGGTAGTGTTAGCAATCTGTCTAAACTCCACCCCCACAATTACCCAGCAATAGCCAGGTAGTCCTGGTCCCACTATAAAAGGAGCTGCTTGCCCCCTCTTCTCTCTCTTGCTCTCTTGTCTCTTGCTTCTCCCTCTCCTTCTCCTCTTTTCCCCTTCTCCATTCTCTTCCCCCTCTCTCCACGTGATCATGGCCGGCCTCTACTTCTCTACTCTCTTTCTCTGCCTTTCTCTGCCTCTACTACCCTCTTAACTTCCCTCCCCATGCCCTGAATAAACTCTATTCTATACTATACCTTAGTGTGGCTGGTCCCTCAGGGGGAAGAGATGCCTCAGCATGGGCCCACTGAGACATCCCCTTCCCCCATACCTCACCACACACCCATAGAACATATTCTCTTTCTCTTTATCTTTGTATAAACACATTAGGTAGCACATTCCATACCTGGAACTCTTTATTCTTTCTGGTCAAGGGGCAAAATTCTAGAGACAAGACTCCACAGTTTGTGGCCTGAGAGGTTTGCTGAACACATGTCTCCAACTCTGACCTCTCAGCCCACTGGGGATGCATAGTGCTTGATGTCACAGAAAGTTGGCTTTCTGCTTATTCTTGCTTCTGTAGACCCATCTCATCTATCTTGAGTACTGAAGCTCCCAATCCCACCATGCCATGTCTTCAATTCAGAGAGGCAAAAAGATCCTGGGAAGGTATCTATGACCTGGGCTTTGCCTTGACGTGGTCACATACCTGTGAACAATATTCATTGGTTCTTTATGGCTCTGCCTTGGGAAGCAGGTTCAGAGTCCTCCAGGGCCAGTTTTCATTCTAGATCTACGCCAGCCTATATTGTGGAAGCCAGAATCTATACCTCATGTCCTGGGCTAGACAGAATAAACATACTAACTCAGTCTATGCAGATTTTGGACCTGAGGCATCAAAGACTGCTCCTCTGCCCAACTCCTGTGGTTCCACAAGCCTTTATATGCTGACTGGAGCCTTTACTGGCTGGATCCTTTGGGGAGGCTGGGGAGGCCTTTTATAGGCACTGCCATCCTTTCCTATATGGAGCAAAGTGTCAGGCAGACAACCGTATTTGATCTTGGCTTTTAGGAAAGGACAAAAATAGAGGAAACAGAAACTAGATGAAGTCACCAATTAGTAAATTCAAAGAGTCAGGCTCTGTGACAGATGGCCCGGACACTAGTGTTGAATGTGATTGTAATCCTGGCCCTCTGCTCTGTCATTCTGTCAGTCACTAGGACTGATCCAGTCCATAGCCTCTACCATGTGCTCTCCCCAACAACCAACCTCAAAGGAATGGAAGAGACGGTGCCGTTGTTCTCTCTTGAGGGAGACAACCATCAGGAATAGAGAGGTAGGACCCAAGGAAGGGGCTTGGGAAAGCCAGAGCATTTCCATTAGGTGCAGTCACCTCAGAAATGTCAGTCTGAGACAAAGACCAAGAACATGTGCTGCAGACAGCAGAGCACCAGCCTTCCTCAGGGCCTGCCTGACTGACTAGTCCTCCACCTCTGGGTCCAGAACCAGACACCAACTCCCAGTAGCAATACCCAGCAAGAGTACCCAACACTGAGCATCAGCTAGGTGCCTCTGGCCTCAGAGTCCACCTCTCTTCCCAAAGAACCATGGACTGCTGAGCTAATAGTTCTGCAAAAATGAAATACGAGTCTCCAGTGTCTTAGAGATAGAGAACAACTGTGTCTGTCCTAATTCAGGGGATAGGAAGAGTGGCCTAGCAATGTCACTGTTTATTGTTAAGACCACTGGCTGATAAATGAGGATAACACTGGGAAAGTACATTGTGTGTAGCAAAAGCATGTGGGATGTCTCTGAAGAGCTGGTGAGACCAAACAGGTACTTCACTGTTCCCCAGCCAGAGTTTCCTTCCTCCAGGGAGGTTTTAGGCACACAGGCATCTCAAAGAAGTCCTTGGCTAACAGTGGGAAATCTCTGACAATGGGGTTCTGCAGAGTAGGGTGCTTACTCCTCTCCACCCACCTTATGGAAGTAGACAGAAGGGAGCCAAAGCAGAGGTGGGAGACGTGCTGGGGAAGAGCCTGCAATGCTGCCTCTTCTCTCTTGATGTGGTTTCCAGCTTTGGTTGGGCTTTGCTAGGCTAATTCGCATCAGGCAGCATGGACTTGCCCCTCACTCTGAAGCTCCTGTTTCTCCTACAGTTAGCCTCCAGTACTAGATGTCCTGTCACAGCTAATTCTGAAGTGTGCAACATTAGCAAAGGCTTCTGAGAACTGTGACTATTAGGGTTATGAAATGTACCAGAGTCCCAGCCAAGATCTTTTGCCAACCAATAGGTCAGAACGTGAGTGACAACCAGTGAAGTGCTCAGCCTGCTCTTCAATGCCAGCCAGGACTCAGGCATTTGAAGTTGATCTGCAGCCTAATCAGCCTGAGTATCCTCTCCTAAGGAAGAGCTGCCTTTCAAGCTTTAGAGAGAGAAGCTGTTTCCCTCAAGTGTCCTTCTAGCCATCGAGAGTTATGGGGCACAAGTTGGATCTGCTGCCATGCACTAGTGTCTTCTGAGTGCACAGGAGTGTGGGTATTTTGTCCTGAAGTGTTTGCTAGCTGCCTGCTCTATTGGGTAAGTCAGGTAATGTGGAATCCTATCTATGAAGGGCTCATTGTTAGCAGGCCTGGCATCAAAACTGCCCAGCCAAGCACTGAGCGCTATCCACTCAATCCCTGCCCTGGTGTGGAGTCTGTGTATCTACACTGGCCTTTATCTAGCTGCTTCAGCCCATGGTGCCTAGCAGAAAGCTTCCACAAGACTGCACAGACACATCTGCTAGTCAGATGAAGGGCTGTTGCTTAGTTGTTCCCAGGGTAGAGGAGTGAATAGCAGCAGCCACTTCAAACTTGAGGAATAGGATAAGAATGGAGGTGCAAAAAGACAAAGGTAGGATCATAATTCTTCACCATGCCAACTCCAGCTGCTTTCCTTCTGTCTCTCGGGTACTTTATCATGAGACGCTTTTCCAGAGTTTCACCTGCAGCCCAGCTCAGTGGTAACTCCATTGTCCTCTCAGGACAGAAACCTTGAGTCTTTATCTGTGGCCCACACCACAAAGACCAGCAACAGTTTGGGGAGGTCGATGTACAGAGCTGCTGAGATCAGACCCTGGCAAAGAGCAGGGAGAGCGGGAATGGGTGGAGTTAACTCCACCTAGAGCCTCGGGGTACCAGGCCCAGAGGGGGTCACTGTAGGATACTATGCACACTGACTAAGTCACCCCAGGTTACTGGAGCTGCCCAGGCAGAAGATCTGTGTGAGAGGCCCTGCGGTCTTGATTTCGCTCTTGGAGCACACAATGAGGATATCCTAAGGGTCTCTTGAGACCACGCATGTACTTGTTGTCCCTTAGGCCTTTGCATAGGGTATCATACTGAGAATAATGAAAGAGCAGTAATTTGAATTATTTGAGCCAAAATAGCCACTTCTACTTAACTCTGTTGATAAGAGCCCACACCTAGCATGTCATGCCCATATCTTGTTCAATCTTCTCCAAGGATAATTATACACCTGGGCTATTTGCTGTTTCCTACAATAAGTATTCTAGGGGACCTTGAATCACAGACTTGTATAGATATGGCTAGATCACCTGGCTCCAGTTCCAAGGCACTCTGCTGCAAAAGAGTTTCAAGCTACCAAGACAGCTGTGACCCAGTGGTGACAGCAGAGGTACTGAAGCACTGTCTCCTTTCAGTAACTGAGCAGTGATATTGGTTCCTTTAGGATTGGAGTATCTTAGTAAGTTCTAGAGTGGTCCAAGGCCACAAGGACATTCTCTTGGTAAGAATGGGTTGGTCAACAGGGGCCATTTTCTCATGATTTTGTCCCAAGAGAATGTTCCTTCGATCCTACCTGGCTAGCACAGGTACCCACAGTCATGCTGTTGCATGTCATGGGGTGGAGTTTGGTGTCTGCTTCCAGAGAGGAAAAAAAAAAGATGAAAGGCAGCTGGCTGTTTCCTGACAAGGTATCTATCTAGCCAAAGCCACTACTGTCTAAAGCCTGCCCCCAAGGGCCTGCCTGTAGGATGGTCTGTAAACCATGAGGTGTGCAGGCCATAGAAGCAAAGGATGTTGAGGGAAGGGCTGGTAAAGGACAAAGAACAGTAGGGCCTGAAGCAGTGGCTCAGCCTCCAGACTTGAGATGCAGGTGTGACACTTCCTGGCACTTCAGTGATTACTGAGCAAAGAGAAGTGCTAGGAGGTAGTGGTCCTGTCTTAATAATGCCTGGCTCAGACTCTTAGAGAGTTATACCAGGGCAAGAAAGACCATACCCTGTAATTAGTAGCTTCAGGTGCAAGAATCCCAGGGACCGATGCCTGGTGTCAGCCTGGACAGGGACAGCAGTGCATAGATCATAAGGAGTCTGGAGGATCATGGTTAAGCAAAGCAAGTGAAGTGAGAGGGGGGAGAAACCGAGAGAGAAAGCTATACCCTGAGACATGACAATGGGCATTTACAGTAGACAAAGAAGCTGATCCAGAAAATGGAAAGGATACCTGGGTCCTCACACTGGCCAGGCTCCTCCTGAATAACACTATCCAGGCTTGCTCGGCTCTGCATAAACCACACCCTGGGCACTTGTCCACCTGGTCCAAGCCAAGGCACCAGACCTTCATCGGGAATCTTCCTTTTCTCTTATAGTGGGGACTCCGAATCATCCTGTTCTGATCCCAAGTTTCCTCGTGGTCCACAGACAGAACTGCTAGTAAACAGCAGAACTGGGGCCTGAAAGAACCCCACTAGTCCACTGAACTTGCTCACATAACAGAATCCAGGCACCCATGTAGCATCTACAGGAAGTACCTGAAACTACCTAGAACTTCACAAGCATCCAAGGTGAATATATCTCTGAACTGAAAGCCTGTGAATTTGGGGGCATGACTCATTGTCCCATAGCATTCATACACATGCCTTGGTCTCTCTGAGCCACATCTCTAGGATGCCACTGTGGACCAGGTCTGCCTCTTAGGAGGCATTAGAGACATGCCAAAGTGGATAGAGGTTGCTGGTAAAGTGCTGAATGCCTGACATGAGGCTTCAAAGTGAGGGCTGCTGCTCCTGGCAGGCACGGTGCTAGAACAGCCAGGCAAAGACAGAAGTATGGACCACATCCACATCTAGCCTGATTCCAGACCTACCCCTCTGTGGTCTACAGTCTTGTGAAGCAACAGATCATAAGTTCCTGAACCTGCAACCATAAGTAGAGATGGCCCAATAAAAGAGCCACACATTTGCTTCTGGGTTATTATTTTCTTTTCTATTACCTTTCTCTGGGCTTGATCTATGTCTTGGGGGTTCTGTTGCCTTCTGACCATTATCCGGAACATGACAAGACTGAAAATGGCAGGGGGAAAGTCTCTACAGTTCTTTACTCAGCATCATGGAAGCTACATCCCTATCTCCACAGAATGAATGTAAATTGAATATAGGGTAGTTTGGATGGTGCTCAGCCTAGTATGCGGCTGCTACCCTGTAGCTTCTGTCTGGTTACCACCCTGCCCCAACAGCTTTCACAGTACCCCAAGAAGCACGCCCCATTGCTGGTTCAGGAGAAACTCTGGGCTGACATGCAACAATGAGGGGATCCAGGCTGGCAATTACCCAGCTAATTTCAGCTATGCAGACAGCCAAATCAGAGATTTCAGTTTCTTTAAAAGCCCACCTCAGGGTCGGAATTAGCCACCAAATTAACTGTCTGTAGCAGCCTGGGACTTTCTGGGTATAACATGGGTCTCTTCTGATACAGGATGCTGGCTTGTCCCTGAATCCTAACCCGGTGATGTCATCATTATAATTAGATTCAACCTGAGTCTACCACAGTCGTGAACTCTCTTTTCATCACATATGAATGAAGTCACAGACACCCTCTGGGAGATGCCTGTTTCTGCAGACTCTCCTCTTTCCTGACCCCAAGTCCCCAATCAACTTTCCGTGAGTGGTCCCCTCCCTTTTCCATACCAGGATGTCCAACACATCCCAGCTGAGACCCACACCAGCCAAAGGGCTCCCCTGAGAGTGTGAACTCTCAGCATGGAGACTACACAAGGGTGTTGGGGTACCCAGAGCAGGTAGCTCTGAACAAACATGAAGACCACCTAGGGCAATCTCTACAGGCTTCAGCTGACCAAACTGCCCAGCTGAAACCCATTCCAGCCAAACAGGTACCAAACCTTCAGCTTACTGCTTCAGCTCCTCCCGGCCAAGAACTCAATCTGCTGACCTCTACCAGCTTCCAGTCCCACTGTTGCTAGCTACAGAGATGGCTTTGGGCCAAGTGGGGACAGGACTCTCCTCAAACAGTGAGTAAGCAGGCTGCCCTCACTCAGTGACATAAAGGCGGCTATATTTTCTCTGTAGAAGGAGACTTGGTTGCATAGCTATCCTTTCTTGTCCTTGTGAACAGTACTGTCTCTTACCTGGGTGAACCCCATAGAGCCCAATGCCACAGTTGGGATCACCCAAATCCCGTTTCCTAACCCAGACCTGGTGCACGTTTTGTTCCCAGGACTGACACAATGAGGGCTGCTCACAAGCCTCATTGGGATATTTGCCTTGATCAATGCTGCTCTGCTCTTGATTTGTCTCAGGATGACCAGTGGGTTCCACTGCACCATGGCATGGGGGCACAGGACCATCTTACACAGCATGTCCTCTCCATATCTTGTATGAAATCTCAAGGCTTGAGTCCCCAGGAGCTTCAAAAATATTGGGCTGGGGACTGCCCTAGGCTTGTTTGGAGGGTAAGCAACCATCTGCAGAGCCTGTGCGTGAGGTCAGAAGTGGCCATGCAGCCATGTGTTTTTGTGTCACTGCAGTGGTGGAGACATGTCTGAGTATCAGATGTCTGTGTATCCCTGGTGGCCCAAACCCATGTCCCCCTCCCCGCCCACCTCCTACCTCCCAGGGCTTGTTTCATCACGAACTCCATGATGATGGCTTCGTTCCTCAGGAGCCACTCCGGGGTCAGATTTCACATTCAAGTGTGGTCGAGTTCTTCTGCCTAGAGAGAGTAGGTGGCCATAGGTGCCCTGACCAGCCTTTCCTGAGACCCTTATCTACTCCTTGCTCCCCTCTCTATTATCCCGAGAGTCCAGTGTGAGAGGTTTTGTTCCCACACCCAGATCAGGATGTCAGGGTTCAGAGCCCAGCCAAACCAACAGTCATCTTGCTGCTTCTGGGGTTTCTGAAGGAAGCTTTTAGCTGCCACTGCAGTTCACAACTTGGGGCCACCAGTTACTGGAGACTGGCGCCAGCCTCCTCAAGCAGGGGTGGAGCCCAGGGGGCGTTTGAAGGTCAATGCTCTGCTGTAGCACCCAGGTTCTGGCTGCTCAGCTTCCTTGGCAGTTCTGGAGCTGTGGGGCAGGGGTCCCTCTGGGGTTAGAATTGGAGAGACAAGAAGTCCACGAATGTTGCCCCTCAGAAAAGGCTCGTATGACTTCTGACTAGTCCCAACTATATCTGTCTCTAGGGAGACTCTGGAGGCCCACAGCAGAACTGGCCCTGTACGGAGGAGAGAGGCGGCAGGGTCCCTGTCTTCCAGTGGGAGGGGAAACAGATAACCCACTCCTGCCTCTGCATGGGGTAGGGCAGCCCAAGCCAGAATGTCCAGCGCGGACTGAAGTGCCAGCAGCGTTTAGAAAGGTGCTTTCTGTTACGCCAAGAGCTGCAAAGACATCCCTCTTTGTAGGGTCTTTCCTGTCAGGAAACCTGGTCCCTAGGGATCCAGTGTCTCACAGGTTTCCCTCTGCAGAATGAGACCCGAAGGGGTACCAGGCAGGGAGAGTGTCCCAGAAGCTAGGGTTTCAGAGATGCCTTTACAGCAAAGCCAATTGCCTTGTAAACTTCTCTCTGTCTCGGGGAATCGGGGGATGGAGGCTCCGCATGGCCGGACATAGAGAGGCTAGGACGCTGCGGAGATTCCGCAAAGACCAAGGCATCCC
>NW_021605170.1:342635-350920 GCF_004785775.1 Grammomys surdaster | reverse complement strand
AGAAAGACAGAAAGACAGAAAAAAAAACGCCGATGGGAAAGGGAATCAAGGGCCGCTTCAGCACCTCGCGATGGACAGCGCCTTCCAGGCCGAGCAACCTTGGGTCTGAAAGGCAAGGAACAAGAGTAGGGGAGCCTAGGATATGGGTAGAGGACCCATGGCTCGAAAGCAGAGATCCGGGAAGGGAAGTCCAGGAGTCGGGAGGAAGACTGGGCTGGGAAGGGGAAAGAGGGAGCCGGTTAAGGTCGGACTGGCTGCTAGGGCGCCGGTTACCTTCCAAGGTGGACGATCAACAGCAGCGCGCTCTCAGGCCGGCGGGGTCCATGTGGCGCTCTGTGCTGCTGCGGCGGCTGAAGGACACCGCGAGGAGGGCGCGTCACTCAGAGGCGCCCCCGCCCGCGTCCCGCATGACGAGGAGGGCGGGGCTCGGCGGAGGTGGGGGGGCAGCCGCGCCCCCGATTCCCAGATCCTGGTCTGGCGCGCGCGACAGCTGCATTAGGGGGCCCTCCTTGGCCTGGGCCACTCTCTCCATCCACATCGGCTTGGAGAGCCTCCTGAAGTCCTCCTGAAGCGCCCTCCTGAAACGCAAGTCGAACGCAGAGTTGGGGTCGCCATCCCTAATCTACCCACCACGTTTGCTCCTGGCCGGGTTGCTTTGCTCCTTTGCTGACATGGCGGGAGGAGGGGTGCACAGCCCGAAACCCCCGATCGAGCAAGATACACATCCAAGCTTCTCCGGTGTGCAGAGACGCCAAATATAGCTTTGTTGGGATAGAAACCCCAGCCAGTCAGGGACGCCTGAAGGTCACCGCGGACGTGGCTGGGCAGGAGCTCCTTGGAGACAGCCAGAGCCCCGCCTCTAGGCCGCCCCTTCCCCTGCACCGGCACCAGGATTTCAACTCTGCTGCCACTGCACTGCAGAAGAACCCCGTGGCCACAAGGTTGGCCTGGCATCCCTGCACTTACCTTGGGGGGTGGGGGTTCTGTGAGGCAATCAGCTCCGCAGAAGCCAGAGCATATGGGAACACCTAAGCTGTTTTTGATTCTGGCTAGCCAGGGGGTAATTCCTGACCCTGTAGGGTCTAGTGCTGATGGCCATTGCATTAACTGTTACTGTTCCTCCTGGCTGAGTCATTCTTCAGGATTAGGTTGTTCTTGACCTTCACCCAATTCAGTAAGACTTCTTGCCTAATGAGTATTTCTCCTTCACCAACATCCCAAAGTTGCCTCAGGGTTCTTGGTGGCTTGAATTCGAGGTGGGGTTGGGGGTGGAGGTGGAGGTGGAGGTGTGCATCCCGGACTTGCTTTTATCAGTTTTTGTTCCTCTGACCTGGTAGATTCAGAGCAGAAGAGACCAGGAAGGTAGCTGGAGTGGAGACAGGAAGAGAAAGTGTCAAGCCCCACACCTTCTAGCCCCGACTTTAGCCTGGAGCCTTGGAGTTAGGGATACTGTCTGATTTCACTGGAGAAGCGCCTGCACTGCACCTAGGCTATGCCTAGGAGGAGGGGATCATTCAGGAAGATGTGCATGACTCACACTGGACACAGAAGATCTAAGTCTCCCAGTGCCCTTCTTACTGGCACTGTCCATCTGTCCATCTCAGTTCACCCATCACATGCCTAGTAAGGTTGGTTGATGTCCCAAGCCTTGTTCAGGTCCAGGACTGATGTCCTGTGGAATGGGGTCACCTGTACACAGATGTGCCCAGTCTGGCTCATTCTGTGTTTTCGGAATATATGGTAGCTAGCAAAATCAAGAGCCATAGCAAGACAGACTCATTACTTCTCACTGGCTTTTCTTCTCTTCACCACTCCAAGACATGGACCTGACCTTCTGGCAACAATCCCATAGAAGACCCGGGGTTGACCCCCTGAGACAAAACAGGCCATTCACTAGCCCCATACATAGTCCTGAGCCCAGCTGAGATTATTAGCTGCAAAGGACCCTAGGGCTGGTGGACTTCCCTTTCTACTTCCTCTGTTTCTCTCTGGCTGTCTCTGTCTTCCTGTGTCTTCTTTTGTGTCTCTATCATCCCTATATCTGCTGTTCTTAACTTTATGTCTCTATGTATCTCTCTTTGTCCTAGGATTTTTTTTCCTGTGTGGGTGTTTTGTCTGCATGTCTGAGCACCACATGTACTTCTGGTGCCCATAGCATCAATCCCCTGGGACTGGAATTGCTGATAGTTGTGAGTTACCATGTGGAGACTGGAAATCAAACGTGGGTCCTCTGAAAGTGCAGCCAGTGATCTCAACTACTGAATCATCTTTCCAGTACCCTAGTTTAATTTTGTATATGTGTTGTTTTGGTTTTTATTTTTTGGCTGTTGTTTTCAAAGAGGTTCTCATGTGTTGCAGGATGGCTTTGATATATAGCCAGCAATGATCTTTATATTTGACCTTTACACTCCTGTCATCACCTCTCAAGTCCTGAGGGTATAGTACAAAGCCATTCCCAGACTCTGCTGAGGGAAACATGCAAGAATAGTGACAGTCTCAAGTTTGAGTGACAGAATCCTGGGAGGTGGTAGCTGCTTGGGCTTGAGAAATCTTTTGGGGGCAGTGCTACCCTAGGGAGAAGGCTCCATAACTGCCTGCCAAGCTGGGGTGTGGACCATAGCTAAGGCTGGCTGTTACAAGCTACCTAAACCCCTGAACCTATGATACAAAGAGGCAATATGACAAAAACCCTCTGCCTAAATGACCAGCCATCTGGCTATACCTGGAGCAGACAAAGTGGTCTGAGAGCAAGTTGTTCTGGTTGGCCTCAAACTCACAGAGATCACATACTCAGCAGAGATTCTTCTGTTTCTACCTCCCAGCTGTCAGAATTAAAGGGATGTACTACCATTCCTGATAGCTTCATTACTATTTTAATATTCTTGTTTGAGATATCTCTCTATAAAAGGAATACTGGGGCTGAAGAGACAGCTTAGTAGGTAAGAGAGCTTGCTGCTCTTACAGATGATCCCAGTTCAGTCTACAGACCTCTAGCTGTACAAAGGATCCCAAGAACCTGGTGGAAAAGACTAGTTTGTTGAAGATCCAGGAAGTGAGAGTTCCAGGATCCAGAGGACTTGTATATTAGGACATATAGGAGGCAGACAGTGATAGGAAATTGGAAAGGGATCAAAGGCCAAGTGATATAGTCATCATGGAGGAGCTAAGAGCTAGAGGGAGCAGATTCCCACCAAGAGGTCAGCCTGGATACCATATGCATTTGTTTACAGATAAAAACTGGCTAAGAGGCCTGGGACAGAGGAAGGACACCTTGCTTACCTGTTCCCTTTACAGGTGCTTCAGAGGCTCCATTACTAGAAAGCACAGAATGTGAGATCTGAGAGTGTCTCTTAAGGTTGACAGAAAACCCCTCTGAAGGGTTGTCTAACAGGCCTGACCTTTGCTAACACGGCACTGGCAGGCCTTGACCTTTCCTCTTCTCCTGCTGAACTGTTAGATTACATTCCTTAGCTAGCTCTCAAGGTCTATTCCCTTATTTGGCCACTTCCTTATGCCTGACTAAAACTCCAAGGTCCAGCAATCAACATTCATATTTTGGCTAACAAGGCCAATTTGGTCTTACCAACTCATCCTAATGCACTTTTCTTTTGTCCCCTTAAAAACAATTCCTACAGAAACACCTCTTTGTCCTACCCAGAGGAAGCCCACCTCATACCCCCCCCATCTCTCCAGAGTAATAAATCTTTGTGCTGAGAACTTGGTCTGGGTATGTTTGTACAGACTCTTGAGGGTACAGAACACCCTCCGCTTTGATTTCTCTGGAATGTAGGTTGCTCGAGGAGATGGGAAGGATCGGCTGCCCTGCTGTAGCCCCACTCTGTTCTCACTGGAAACCTCTACAGAATCCCCTCTAAGGAGGCTACCTATCTGCCCAGGTAGGTCCTGAGAGGCAGGCGCCCTCCATGTTCTGGGCCCAGAAAGGATTCCAGAAGAACTTTTAGGGTTCTTGGAATCATCTTCCATTCTGGTGTGGAGCCTAGCAGCAGGAGACTATGGGGGTTATCTTTGTCAACTTCAAAGCACTGGTCCAGGAACTTCAAACAAAGTTAATAATTCAGTGCCCTGAATAATGCAGACCTGGGGAGGGTATGAATATATTTCCTGCTGGGTCCTGTAATTATTTAAAAGAGCAACACATGAGAGACAAGATGGAGAATTGCAGTTGTTCATCTGAGCTGGGCAGCAGGTAGGGCTATGGGTGGAGGGGATTTCAGGTAGAGAGATCTCTTCTGCCTCAGTGATTTCCATGGGCCTCCTGCTACTGCTGCCAAACCAGTGGCTGGGTAACAAAATCCTGCCTCTGGGCCCTAGATGGCTAGATGTCTATGTCTGGGAATTTGTCCTCTGAGATCCTAGGATCAGAAGTAGGAATGCTGCCCTCACTGGTGGCCTCTTGCCAGCAATCCTATGCTGGGTTCTACTATTACCAAATCATATACTTCTGAAACCGTCTAGCATTAAGGAGCATGGTAGCTGAATTCAACCTTGCTCAGACCCAGAGCCTAGTCGGGGAAGCTTGTGGCTCCTCTCCAGACTCAGGGAGAACCCAGTCAACAGACAGAAGGACCTCTAGCTGACTGGTGTCCTGAAGCATCTCAAGTCCCTCTGCCAGTGTGTGGCCTCAGTACCCTGGCACTCAACACCAGTTATTACTTCTTCCACTTTCCTGAGAAGCTTTAAGCTGCATACTAGAGGCCTCCAAGGACATGGCTCTATAGGTCTCCTTACACCCTCTAAGAAGCTTGACCTTCCCTTTCCAACCCTGAACTCTCAGCTCAACCTGTGAGCAGAGAGTACACATACAGTTTACACAAGAGCTACTTCTGCCCCTAAACCATTCAAGCTTAGAGATATGGCTGAGTGTTGCCTGAAGATGTCAGTGTGGGAAACTAGAGCTGGATGGATCTAGACTGCCCCAAGTTTTCTAATGCCATGGAGGCCTGGAACAGATAGCATACTTTAGTATGACGTGTACCACATCTCACTCCCTTTCTGCTCCTTGAGACCTGAACTCCAGTCCCAGGAAGATCCCGAGCTAAATCAGGATCGAGAGAGAGACATGGACACATGCTGGTAGGGCAGGGAAGCCTGAAGGGTCTGAGGCATGCTAAGGTTCCTTGTTCCCTGCTGAGGTCTCATCCATTATAGCTAGGATACTTCAGGCCATACCCCGTGACTGTCACATACCACAGGATGTGGGTTGGTCTACTGACCTTGGAAGAAGTCTGCAGTGGGTGATGGAGCCCTCCAGTTCTGGTGCTTCAGGCCAGCCCCATAAAGATGCAGATGGAGGGCAGGGTAGGAGGGGTTAGCTAAGCCTTTTTAGAAGGCTTGTACTTCCTTCTGCTTCTTCTCAGGTAACACACAGATTGAGGTCATGTCACATGTGAGTATTTCTGGACTGTCACATAGCAGAGAAGCAGAGGGAGGAGCTATTTTGGCTCTGCTGCAGCAGGACCCTCCACAGCTTGCTGCGTGCAGATACTGGTGCTCTGGCTCAGGGCTGGCTATAAACAGATGCCTATGGGCATAGATCTTCTCCTGACTGTTGGTCCTCATGTCCATGGGTAGAGGCATCAGTTTCTGGATCCAGGTTCTGTTGTATTGTATTTGGGGTGTGGCCAAGTCAAAGTAGAGATGAATGGGAGGTATGACAGAACAGCTTGGTTGGACAAATGCAGAAGATGCCTTCCCCAATAAAGGGAGGGTGTCCAGTGTTCAACCACATCAACTTAGCAACTTTAAGTTAGCCAGGTGAGAGAGCTATAGTGCAGAAGCCAGGGAACAGTACCATCCTGTGTTTCCTTACTTTTCCCTCTTCCCATAAAGCCAGCTGGTGGCTATCTCAGCATACCACTGATGCCACAGAAAAGAATTTCAATATGAAGCCTAGTTGGAGGAATACTTTTCAGCATTAGAGATTAACCTTGGTGAGGTAATCACTCTACAAACTGAACTAGATCCCCAACCTATGGAGTTTGTTATGAGATTTTAACATAGACTGACTTTCTAGTAACTAGGATTAATAGAAAGATACTGAGGCAAAGAATATACGCCTAAGTGTACATGTGAACTTCTTAGAAGAAAGGCACGTTCAAGTGTTTATAATTTCTATATAGATAGATGATTTTGATGGCTTCTGAAGTTATCTTTAGGGGTGGCTAAGATCTTTTCTTTTTTGTAAATGAGACCATATGGAAGTTCCTGGGTGCACTGGATGTGATATAGCTAATAAAGTAAAAGCGTAAGTGACACGAGTAGCTCAGGGAATTGTTTTTATTAACAAAGTTTATAGTTTTGTTTGGGAGATTTCCAAAAACAACCTGCAAGTTTATATCTCAGAAAGGATTAATGTTACATACTATATGCTTAAGCCTTAAGCATGGTTATTACAATTGTAAT
This sequence comes from Grammomys surdaster, assembly GCF_004785775.1. Lineage (NCBI taxonomy): Eukaryota > Metazoa > Chordata > Mammalia > Rodentia > Muridae > Grammomys > Grammomys surdaster. The sequence continues at coordinate 344,497 of NW_021605170.1, read as the reverse complement.
TTTATTATTATAATTTATGTGTATGTATATGTGTCTACTTGTCCGTATGTATACCCTGGAGGCCAGATGAAGGCAGTAGGTCTCCTGAAACTGAAGTATAGATGGTTGTGAGCTGCCCCATTTAGGCATTTAAGTGCTAGGAACTGAACCCAAGTCCTCTGCAAGAGCAGCAATTGCTATTAACCACTGAGCCATCTTAATAGTCACAGATCCCTCATTATCATTTGAAATGAGACAGGGTCTCCCTATGTAGCTTTAATTGGCCTAGAAGTATCCATGTAGACCTGGCTGTCCTCAAACTTAAGAGAATCTAAGGGAATAAGGAATCTTAGCATGCCTCAGACCCCCAAGGGTTCCCTGCCCTACCAGCTTCTACTCCCAAGTTCTGAGAATTAAAGGGATATACCACCGCTCTTGGGTGCTTTGTTACTATTAATATTCTTGTTTGAAATATCTCTGTATAAAAGGATTATTAGGGCTAGAGAGATGTCTCAGCAGGTAAAAGAACTTGCTGTTCTTACAAATGATCCAGGTTCAGTTTCTGGCACTCACAATAGCAGCTTACAACCATCTGCAACTCCAGTTCCAGTGGGTCTGATGCCCTACACATGTACATGCAGGCAAAACACTCATACACATGAAACATTAAAAACAAAGTAAAAAAAACAAAAAGAAAAACAAAGTAAAAAGAACATTGTCTTTATGTAGGCAAACTTCACAGAAAATTTTGTCAATTGTACTGGAATCCTTGATTTTCATCCTGTAAGGATTTCAGACAGATGGCAGGGAGAGGGGTCTTTCCCCTTTCTGTTGTTTCCTTGTCTTCATCCTCTTTCCATGCTGCCTCACAGAGATGCTTGTGGCCCATAACCCTGGAGTGGATTGCTTGGGTCCTGCCCCTATTGGGGGCACCCTCCTGGGTAGATGTAGAACAGCACCCACCTGTCTCTACAGTCCCTCCAGGAACCTTGGAGGATCCACAGGCAGGACTTTCTTGTCCTCATCCACCCTTTCCACCAGCAAGTGTGACTCAAACCTGCCCATTCAGCCACTCACGCATTCATTCACTCAAGAGTTAGAGTACATTTGTGTCTTTCTCAAAATTAGCCTATCTTTTTCAGTTTATTCTAGCAGTCCTTGGAATGTAGAAAGGAAATTCATCTGGTGAGGGCTCCGTGTTGTGTTTTTACAGGATGTGAGGTAAGAGGGGCAAAGGAGAGGCTGAGTTCCTCCTGTGGTGAACTTACTCTGCCGGCACCACAGCACTGGCATATGTGAAGCCCCAGGATCCACACACTTCCCTCCAAACTAGCCACAAACTTTGGAGGATGTTTCCAAGCTAGAGCAGGTACAGATGAAAAGGGGTCCAGGAACATTTCTGTGGGTCATATCCTTGTGAGAGATCAGTCCAGAGGTAGGAGAATCTCAGGTCCTCCAACAGGTTCTGGCTCCAAGCATGAAGGCTTTGTCCCACCCTATCTGCTATTAGCCCAGGTAGGCTGGATTTACAAGTTCAAAATACCCTGGCCCTTGCTGCTGAGGGATGTCCACCTGTGCACTGGCCAATGGGAAACATACAGGCAAAGACTGTCTCAAGACATATGAAACCGAATATCTGGGATGAGTATTCCTGAGCTGGGGGCAGAGGTCAGCTGTATGCCAGGCTCTAGGAAGGGATAAGACAGATGTTTTCTTCTTGGAGCTAAAGACAGGTCACTCAGCCCTGCTGCCACGGATGCCATGCTGCCTGAGGCTAGTCTGCTATATGAGCTCCCAGCGGGTTTGTTTCTTTCTTTCTTTCTTTCTTTCTTTCTTTCTTTCTTTCTTTCTTTCTTTCTTTCTTTCTTTCTTTCTCTCTCTCT
>NW_021605170.1:302428-342535 GCF_004785775.1 Grammomys surdaster | reverse complement strand
TCTTTCTTTCTTTTTTTTTTTTTGTGACAGGGTCTCTTAATGTAGTCCTGCCTGTCCTGGAACTCGTTATGTAGACCAGGCTGGCCTCAAACTCATATCATTTTGCCTCTGTCTCCCAAGGCATGTATGGTGGTTTGAATAGGAATGGGCCAGGTAGGCTCATAGATTTGAACACTAAGTCACCAGGGAGTGACACTATTAGGGAGTGTGGTCTTATTGGAGGAAGTGTGTCACTGAAGGTGGGCTTTGAGGTTTCAGAAGGCCACTCCAGGCCCAGTGTCTCTCTCTTCCTACTGCCTACTGATCCAGATGTAGAACTCTCAGCTCCTTCTTCAGAACCATGTCTGCCTGTATGCCCACTATGCTTTCCACCATGACAATAAAGGACTAAACTTCTGAATAGAAGCAAGCACTAATTAAATGCTTTCTTTTTGTAAGAGTTGCTGTGGTCATGATCTGTTTACAACCGACTAAGATAGCATTTGCCACCATCAAGTGGTAGGAGATATAGAGACTTTCCTAGAACTTTGCTGTAGGAGGAAGCAGATGAGGTCTGTATCCCTAAGGAGCTGTAGATTATCTGTTATATGTGACAGGATCAAGGAGAGAGCTTGGGCAGGGCTCCCCAGTGTTTCCTCTAGGCAGGAATATACAACTGGACCAGCTCAACTCTAATGGTGTAGGGATATTTCTCAAGACCTTCATCAGCCTCCCTAGGAATGGACTTAGGGAAGAGACTAACAGGGACCAGCCAGAAAGGACAGTCATTAACAATTAAGTCAGTGTGGGCAATGTAAAGAGTGGCAGTGTGACATTCATACAGTGGTAGGCAGGCAGCCTAGAGCTGCCTCGAATCCATGGCTAAGAGACAAAGGATGCTGACAAGTTAGTCTCTATGCAGCTCTCAAGTCTAAGCTAATTTTCAGCTCCTCCAAGCCTGGGAGAGGACCTTGCAGTATCAATCTAGTGTCATAGCTCTCAGAAGCTCCAAGAGGAAAGAGACAGCTGGATGCATGTCTGACTTGACAATGCCTCAAGAAATGCAAAGAGCCATCTGATTTGACTGTATTGTGAGGATCCTGTCCCCACAGAAATCCTTAGGGTGAATGGTAGCTGTTGGTAGGGGGTCCCACAGTGCATGGCTGGTGCAAGCCTCTAGACTATCATCCCACCTAAGACAGTAAGTTAAAACCATAGTTCACTCTGATGGGGACAGTCATGCAGTGAAGCCCTATGGTAGGCCTAGGGGTTATGAGGATACTGAAGATGCAGCAGGGTCATGCCCAGCTCAACACAGTCCTGCCCCCGAGACGATAGTCCTCAGGAGAAGATGAAAGCATGAGCCGCCCGCTTGTGACTTCTCAAATCTGCAGAGGAGGCCTCAAATAAAGGGGATTCTAGCAGGTAAGGAACACTAAACTGCAGCCTGAACTTACCTTGCAGGGAGTGTCTCTCCAGCCCCTACTGTGAGGCTTGGGAATCAGGTTGTTATAAAGCCTGCAAAGTACCAGGGTAGGCTGTGGGGTAACTGGCTTCTGCCCATGTCCCACACTGAATATAAACATCAGAGTACCTGAGCCATCTGGCTCTAGGATTCCTTAGACTTTTGAATCTATTTCATTACAGAGCATCATTGAAGACCCTAAAACACATTCCTTCCCTTTGGGGACCAGGCTCACCCTGACCCTAATAATCATGCCAGGCATTTGTTCCCAGTAAGATCTACTTTGGGCATGAGGTGTTCCTTTCAGGTTCATGTATTGAGGCTTGTTTGCCAAGCTGGTGTTGCTGGCAGGTTACTGCCTCATTGGGATGCTAACTTCTTCAACAGATTAGCCCACTAAAGAGTTCATATTGGCTGGAGAGATGGCTCAGCAGTTAAGAGCACTGGTTGCTCTTCCAGAGGTCCTGAGTTCAATACCCAGAAACCACATAGTGGCTTACAACCATCTATAATGAGTTCTAATGCCCTCTTCTGGCATGCAGGTGTACATGTAGATAGAGCCCTCATATACATAAAATAATTAAATATATCTTTTAAAAAAATAATTCATACTGAATGATTATTAGTACCAAGAATCTGGCTAGAGAAAGTCCCTGGAAGTATATCCCCATTACCTCTCCCTTTTTGCTCTTTGTTTCCTAGCTGACACATGAGCAGCTTTTCTCTGATATGCCCTAACACCATAATATTCTGCCTCACCTCTGGCCCAAAGCTATAAAATCAGAATACCATGGCAGGAAGGAACCTCTAAGAAACCATCAGACAAATTCTTTCTTGTTGGTTTTTCTCAGCTATCTTGTCACAATGACTGTCTTAGGGTGTTATTGCTGTGAAGAGACACCTCTTTCAACAGAACATATTTAATTGGGGCTAGCTTAAGGTTTCAGAGGTTTAGTCCATTATCATGGCAGGAAGCATGGCAGCATGCAGGCAGATGCAGCATGGTACTGGAGAAGGAGCCGAGAGTTCTACATCCTGAGCCGCAGGCAGGATGTAGTCACACTTGGCATAGCTTGAGCATAGGAGACATCAAAGCCTCCCCCCCACCCCCGACAGTGACACACTTCCTCCAAGACCACACCTATTCCAACAAGGCCATACCTCCTAATGATGCCAGTCCCTATTGGCCAAGCATTCAAACACATGAATCTATGGGGGGCATACCTACTCAAACCATCACAGTGACTACTACAATCTGAATGAACACAGCTGGGAAGAGCCCAAGATGGGGATGTTTCAGGTTCAGAGATACCCACTCAGGCAGGATATCTCAAGAAGGACAGAGCTGGCTAGACTCAATGGGTGGAAGGTAATGCCAGTCACAACCTGCATTAGAAAAAATATTAAGTGACTTCCTTGGTCAATTGTGTTTGCTAGCTTATTTGACTCTTGGTATATCCTTGTCTCAAAAAGAAATGACTTTGCTTTGATACTTTTACTTTGGGTGTTTCTTGTGCAAAACTGAGAATATTTGTTTCTAACACAAGGATTTCCTGTAGGTTCTGGCTGGCACAAGATCTTTCTATCCAACTGAGTGGTTCCAGGGAAGAGGTACCAGCCTTGGGAGGTACTCAGCAACTCGTAAGGGAGAAAGAAGAAAAGACAGCAGGTCTCAGTAATGACTGGAAACTTGAGAAAAGCAGTCAAAAGTACATGTCCTGGGACAGTCCCCAAGACTGCAATCCCTGTGCCACCCAAAGCCCCTCCTATCACTTGGACCTGCCTCCCTCACTGTGAAGTAGATCTAAGTTCCTAGGTGCTTCACTCTACACACCAGTGTGTGTGCTTCCAGACTGATATCGCCAAGCTTTCCTTTCCCTCTGCTCCTCTTCCTCTTTTATTTTCCTTGCCCCATCTTGCCCCTTCTTTTTACCCCTTTCTTTAAGACAGGGTCTCAAAGCCAGAGGGATAGCTCAGTGATTAAGGACACTGGCTACTCTTCCAGAGGACCCAGGTTTGATTCCCAGTACTCACATGGTGGCTCACAAATATCAGTAACTCTGGATGGCATGCCCTCTTCTGGCTTTTGTAGATACCAAGCTTGAACATGACATGCATACATACATACATGCAGGCAAAACAATTATACACATTAAAAAAAAAGACAGGGTATATATGTACCCTGTTTTCAGGCTGACCTGAAATGCTATGTAGAACCAGCTGTCCTCAGATTTGCAATGTTCTGCCATCCCCGAGTGCTGAGTTAATAACCTACCACATCCATCTGCTGAACTATTTTTCAAGTGGATGGTATTATTGTTTTAGGGCTCTGGTTGCTTTACATTCTTACCAGGCCTTATCAGTATCTTTATTTGCCTGACCACAGGTATGAAACATCCAAGGCTATCTGTCAGTTGCCTTGAAGACCTTACATTCTGTTCATTGACTCCACTGGCTTTCTCTCATACATTTTGGCCCTGCCTGTTGTCATGGTGATCCTGGGACCCTGTTTTTTAGTGTTTGATCGATTTCATAATAAACTGTATAGAGTATTTTTTGTCTTTAAGAATAATTCAGATTACTAGATGAATTTCTGTGATGTTGCCTATACTTATTTTTCAAAATTCTTTCTCTCTTGCTCATTCCCTCCCTCTTTTCTCCTCACTCCTACACCAGAACTAGGGACTGAACCTAGGACTTTGTGCATGCAAGGCAAGTCCTCTACTACTGTGGGACATACTTAGCTTTCTTTTGATCTTCTGAGACAGGGTCTTAGTTGCCAAATTGGCCCTGAGTTTGCTTTGTTCCCTAAATTACCCTTCAGCTCAGTCTGTAGCCCATGTAGGCCTTGAATTTTTGAGATAATTTGGTCCTTGTAGCTCAGCCTTCTGAGCAGTTGGGATGATAGTTAGGACTGTACCACTACCACCTGGCCCAGCATATACACCAGTTTTGATAATTTAGGTCTTTAAAAGTGTGTCCATTTCATCTAAGGTATTTATTTCATTTTTATACCATGTTCTTTTAGTGTTTCTAGGCTCTGCTGTAATAGATCCCTTTTCAATTTCATAAATCATTTCATTCTTAGTACTTGTAATTTATATTTTCTCCTTTATACCTTGAGAAATCTACAGATATCTGCCAACTTTATTGAGCTTTTCAAAATGCAAGCATTAAGTTAATTTTCTCCTGTTGTGTACTTTAAAAATTATTTTATATTTATCATTAATGTAGGGAGAGCATGGGTGTGCCACATTACACATGTGGTCAGAGAGCAGCTTTGTCAGTTTCTCTTTCTACTTTTATATGGGTTCTAGGGATCAAACTCAGATTGTCTGGCGTTCTCCTATACTGTATTTTTTATATTGATGTCAATTCTTTTTTTTTTGTTTTTCGAGACAGGGTTTCTCTGGGCAGCCCTGGAACTCACTCTGTAGACCAGGCTGGCCTCAAACTCAGAAATCCACCTGCCCTGCCTCCCAAGTGCTGGGATTAAAGGCGTGCGCCACCACTGCCTGGCTTGATGTCAACTCTTGTCTTTACTATTTCATCCCTACAATTTGTTTTGGTTTGATTTACTTCTGGATTTTAGTCTAGTCTAGTCATTCTCATTCATTCCCCTCCCACCCCCCTCTCTCTTGCTCTCTTTCCAGATAAGTGTTTCTCTGTGTAGTCTTGGCTGTCCTGAAACTTGTTCTGTAGGCTAGGCTGGCTTTGAACTCAGAGATCTGCTTCTGCCAGCACTTGAGCTGGGGTTAAAGGTGTGCTCCACCACTACGTGGCTTCATTTTCCTGGCTGTCCCTCTTAAATTTTTACATGTTGAAAACTCATTTATTTTAATTTCTTCTGTGACTTTTCCTTTCACACATGGGTTACTTTAGACCTTTTTACTTGATTTCAAGTATTTTGAGAAACATATTTTTTCTACAGCTGAATTATAATTTAATTCTTCTCTGGTTAGCAAACATGTTTTTTCTTGCTGTTTTCTGATGAGATTTGTCAGACGCTGTTTCCTGTTTGAAAATGAATGTGAGTTCTTCAGTCTTAGAATATTCTATACATATATATTAGGTCAAAGTATGTTCTTATTGATTTTCCGTGTACTTCCAATCAATTAATGAAAAAGTATTATTGAAGGATTATGACTGTGGATTTATCTGTTCTTTCATGTTTTACCAGTTTTGCTTCATATATTTCAAAATTTTGAGCATTTTGAACATATTTAAGAATATGTTTCCTGATCATTGTGAAATTTATTTCATGTAGATTCTACTGCTTCAGCCTCCAGAGTGATTACAGGAGTGAGTCACCACACTCAGCTACTTTCTGTTTTTGCTCATATTGAGGTCTGCTTGGTTTGATACGGCCAGACCAGCTTACCCAGTGTTCTCACAAGTCCACCATTCCACTCTTTTCTCAGAGGGTTACTCGGGGTTAAATCCAGAATCTTCTTTACTTACTAGGCAGTGCTCTAACACAGAGCTACAATGCCTTCTACACCATCTTTATATTTAAAATGGGTTTACAAACACACCAACAACTTAATATTGTTCAGATACTGGAAATATCTTCCTTTCAGTAATATTTTTAACATTTTAATCAAATTTATGTCTACTATCTTGTTTTAAAATTATTTCTATTATTTTTTTCTTTCCTTCCTTCTTTCCTTTTTGTTTTGTTTTTTTTGAGGCAGAGTCTCTCTACATAGCTCTGGCTGTCCTGGAACTCATTATGTAGATCATAATCACAGAGATCTACCTGCCTCTGCCTTCTTGAATACTGGGATTAAAAGTCTACCACCACACCCGCTTTGACTTCGTTTTGGTTGACTATCTTACAGGATCTACTTTTGTCCTGTTTTGATTAGTGACCTCTTTTTATTTTGCATTCTGAGGGCTTCACTGGAGTTTAGACAGCTTTTGCTCATCTCTGCTGACATTCACACGTCCCTTCCTCTGTATGAGATATTTGCAGCATTTTACTTCTATGCAGGAACCAGGGTAAGGTGGTTGTAGCAGGTGTGTGAAGTTGTTTTGAGTAAATGTTGATGACAGAGCCTACGATGTGGCACTATGGGTGGGTGCTGTGTCCCCAAGTCTTCCTCCAAAGCACCAAGGTTTTGCTGTAGAAATAGAGCTCCCATGCTCTTTTGAGGGCCCTTTACCCCAGTGAGGCCATCTGGGTCAGGATTTGGCTTGCACTTAGATTCCCTAACTTCACCCAGACTTGTAGGCCTTGCAGTGTGCATATAGGGCCTTGGCAACACTTGTCACATTCTGTGTTCCTGAATCACAGGATGATTCTTGTATATATGATGGCACCCCTTAGAGAGGCTTAAGATCCTATCCATAAGTATCGAGTCTCACATGACCTCGCCTTGCTCCTTTGATGACTACTCTACCATAGACGATGAGGAGGCTTCTATTCTCTAGCTCAGGAGCAGTCTTTTCCATAGTCATTTTGTTTTTGTTTTTAAAGTTTATGTGCTATGCAGAGTGAGAACTAGGGCCCCAGGCTACCACCATGGTGTTGCTCCTAGAACATGGTTTCTTTTGCTCCACAGATGGTCTTGTTGGGCTTTGTACGTAGGATCAAGGTCAGAATTCCAATGAGTGGCTCAGACGATTTTACATGAGTAAAGGAATATGCACATGTTAAGCTCAGCAGAGGATCCTCACAAAGATAGTAGTTCTCAGCAGAACTGACCCTTATCAGTTGTGTCCAGAGAGAAGACTATCTCCTCTGCCCTGATAACACGGGTGGCACTTCTACTTGGAACCTATTATCACATACAACTTGGGCTGAGGGTAGGATTGGGCCTGGGGTTCTGGGTCAAACCCTCAGTCTCAGTCAAAGGCCTAAGATCACAGTGATAGCCTCAGCCAACTGCCCAATGTGAGATAGTTCCCTCCTGACTAATGTAAGGACAATCTCACTTGCTCCTCCTACACTTCAAAAGACCTCAGTGATGTTTTTAGTATCCTGTGCCCTAGGCAGGGCCTTTCAGTGACCCAAGCACAGGGAGGTGGATTCTTTCAATCCCAGAAGGCATGCTGTGAGGGCTAGCCACAGCAGGCCTATACTGAGCATAAAAAACTCACTCAACCTTTTGTCATGAATTGGAGCTCCCTCTGAGCTCTGATTCTTAAAGTGCTGTTGAAGGAGGTGACAGACCACCAACCAGAGTATTTGTGGCCCAAGACCCTACACATAGCTACTGGCCAATCTGTCTGAACTTGGCCATCTCCAGTTGTAGTATTAGAACTAAGAGCTCCACCAAGCTGTGTACTGGCATTGGAGTGTAGGTATATCAAACCCAGGGAGGTTGTGAGCACCATGTAAAAGGCTGCTGGGTCTCTGTGGGGGCCAACCTGCATCATCCTTTTGTCCCTCAGATAATCTGGACACACCCCATCCCACTCTTGGGGCATTTCCTGACCCCTGCATTCCAGGCCACTTTCAGAGACCTTCCTACCAGGCACAGCTACCCATCTACTTCTTTTAGGTGGGCTCTCTGTTCATTCTTACCTGGAGGCCACAGTTAACAAAAACAGGCCCACACCTGCATCCTAGGTCCCCTAAAGCAGTTCCATTAAACTATGGAGGAGGGAAATTATCATTATGAGGGTATTTATAGAGTAATGTGGAAGCACTGGCCATATGCTAAGTAAGGCCTTGCTAGACAGGCCTATCTTGGCTATCAGGTAGGAAATTACACCACTCAGGAGCATTCCAAGAACATAGCGTCTAGGCTGTGATTTGTGTTATCTGTGTACTTTTCTCCACATGTGGGTGCTCCCAAAACTCATGCATGAGCCCAATTCCTTTTGGGTGCCAGTCCTCTTGGGTGGAACTTCCTTGTTTTTCAGTCAGGGTCTCTTTTCTGTTTCCTTCCTCATTCTACAATGACCACACTCATCAAAATCTCTAGGTATCTGGGCAGGAAACCTATTGCCCAGACTTAACTACAGCCGTGGTTCATGACTAAAGGAGGGCTTACAAAGGTGAAGCTAGGCACAGTGGGAGATCTGCACTTCCAACCCCAAGAGAGGAAGTGTTAAAACCAATAAACTATGGGAAAGAGTTGGGGTCCAGTATTTAGGCTTGGGGTAAGGAAGGTTTGGAAGAATTCCACGTTGTCAGAATAGGAACTAGAGACACCAGGAGGGCTGGAGCAGAAAGGCAGATGGCACAAAGCCTGGAATAACCAATGCCAGTGAGGAACCAGCAAGGTTCCCAATGCTAGTCTTACCTCTTCATGATTCCAAAGACAGCCAAGAGTCTAACTTTTCCCTATCACTAGAAACTGTTTACTACCCACTAGACCCCACTGACTGCCATAAGCCCTCTCTGGGATAGCACCGAATACACTTCCCAACACAATCAAAGCGCTCCATAGTGTCTGCCTGAGCTGGGAATCGGGCAGTTTTGATGTGAAAATATCTCGGCTCCTATTTAGGCTGCTCATCATCATCATCATAATCATCTTTAAAGAACTAACTGAACACTAAAATAGCAGCAATGCATAGCAAATGGGAGTCCTTAAACAATGCAGTGACAGAACGGGGCCTGTAGCTTCAGGATCACATTAAAGGGGGTGGTAGTTGGTGCTAAGAATCACCTATGGGGCAGGGTGGGTAGTGCTCCTCACCCCCAATTCAGACTCTGGGTCTGCACTGGGCTAGTGGCAGTGGCACTAGCTGAGTGGCAAGGAAGGAGGCTCACGTCTGCCAAACTGAGGCTTTGGTCACCAATTGATGTGGTCATGGAACCAAGGCCATCGTGGCGTTCAGGGGCAGCCACTGCAAACTTCTAGCTTCTCAGGACTGGAGCTGGGCTCACCTGGCATCCACTCTGGTGATGGTAGCTAGTATTCCCTACACTATTCTACTTGGACATCACACTTGTCCCCAGGGTCCTGCCAGCAGTGACCACAGCTAAAGGAGTAACATTTCCCTATGCAGCAGACCCACAAACTGACTAAAGTGATTCGATACACCTGAAATGGAGCAGCGCATGGGAACAAAAAACAACTCCCATAATATACATGCACTTTAATATCCATGTTTATTCATGAGGCCTACTTTCCATTTCTTGCTCACTTGAGGATATGATCAGCTGGCCTCCTGGACAAGACCATTCAAAAGTTCCTGGTCACTAGACTGGCATAAACTGGTTCCTTCTCGGCTTTTATCTTAAGGTGTATTAGATTCCACTGTCTGCATTTACCACCTCAAGTCTGCTCTTGCTTTGTTAGCCCAACCAAATACATACCCTCATCTCTAAGTCAAGAGCAATAAAAAGGTTCTGTAGCTAGTGGTTGAGGCTTTGGGCCAAAGGTACCCAAGACAACCTGTACCCAAATAAATGCCATTGGGACTTTCATAGACAAGTCCTCTTACATACACATCTATTCTATTCAAAGAGCTCCTATGCCTGCCCTACAGGACTTGCGTGTTTATCTGGGTTTCAGCTGCATCACATGGGTTTGGTGACTTACATTCTAGAAGAGGTCACACAGGGAAATGGCAAGTGGTCTGCCAATAAGATGACTCCTTAGGTCCCTGTCAACAGATGCTACTTACAGACCTCCAAAGGAAGATGAATTAGTCATATTGGGCTGAAGTCAAGTCATGGGCTGCAGTCCAACAGCCCTATAGTGAAGCCTATCTACCTGCGATGGAGGCAGCTGAAGAAATAATGTTTTGATTTCCCTGATTATTAACACAAAGTTCTTGCCCTAATCCCCAAAGAATTAGAAACAGGTCACCAGAGTTCTTTATAACCAGACCCTGGTACCAGGAATGCATCTGATTTTGACACTGACTTAAGATAAACCTGGGACATCCTGGTTTGGTCAGTGTTGTCCTAATCAATACATACTTGTATGCTTCAGACCCAAATCTTGGGGTCTAGGGGTCTTGTTGCCTCTTTTTATTGAGTCTCCAATTAGTATTATAACCATGGCTGTCTGCCTACCTGCTGGATTGTTTTGAAGCAGTGTTCTACACCTTAAATTGTAATCTGATCATAGATGTCAGTCCAAGGGGCAACATTAGCTACCTGCTCCATGGCTGTGTCTTGTTTATAGAGTGACGAAGGCCTAATATTGAGTTCACACCCACCCCAACATTTCTTCAGTCAGTGACTTTTAGGCCTGGGACACTGGCTTGAGTTTTCTTTAGAGTCCTTAGAGGCTGACTGAGAGCCAGCCAGTAGAGCAAGTGTCTGAGAATAACATGACCCAACTCTGCAGCCTCTGGCAAGTGAAGTGTCCTGACACCCCTCTAAGAACTCTAGTTATAAGCTAAGATGAACTACAGTAGAATTTCTGAAGATAGTATAAGACTGCAGGCCTTGGGAGAAACTCAATGTTGTGGACCAGGCTCCCTTCTGATGTGTTTCCAGAACTTTCCTTTAGCAAAATGCTCAGGTGAAGATGGTATTGATGCTGGCTGCAGTGGTCTTTACAACCAATTCTAGGCCAACTTCACAATTCTAACATCCATCATGGTAAAAAACTAAGGAACATATAGGTGACCAGGTAGTAGGTAAGAAGTGCTTTACAAGCCAAAGACTGCACCAGCCATCAGAAAATAGTTTAATTATGTACAGATGATTGGCAAATTAATCAGAGTAGGGTGTGGATGCACCCCCATATTTGAAGAAATGACAGGAGAGAAGTGCCAGCGACATGTGCCATCCAAGAGGTGACAGCCACCAGACACCAAGTAAATCACAAACTGTGACAGCTGTGGAAGGAATATAAATCAACACTTTTCCTCTGGGACAAGAAAAAGAAAAACAAAACAACAAACATCAGATCTGAGGAATGCTTTCTCTCCCAGCCATGGAATGGTATTTGTCCATGATGAATGCAGGGATGATTGGGAGTAGATGGTCCAGGCCCCTGGGGCGATATCACCTGCCACACCTGTTATGGTCCCACTTGTGCCTCTGTCAGGCCAGCAACATTCAGGATTCATGAGCAGCTCCTGCAGCCACAGCCAGCATAGGCCTCAGAAGAGGAGCCTCGAGCCCTGGTTTTCAAACTCAGACCATGCATCATTGAGCTCCATGAAGATCATCTTGGCATACTGTTCATATGGCTGCCCTGTTGCCTGTGGGCAATGGGGTGAGAGCCAGCCTGACTACTCAGCCGACCTCCCACCTGCTCCTTTTATGTAAGACAGCCAGCAGACAAAGGCCCTAGGGGATGAGAGGCAGAGACAACCCAACCACAAGCACAAGGTCCAGAAGCCCAAGGCCTAGCATCCTGGGAACTGCCTCCCCAAACACTTACCTTATCAGGATGCACTACCAGCACTGCACGGCGGTACTGCTTCTTCACCTGCTCTGGAGTCACCAGGTCAGCCATACTCACAGGTGTCCAGCGGCTCTCCCCATCCCACAATACTGTGTGTAGAGTGGACAGCAGTGCACGAATGTTCCTCTCCTTGCCTTCAATCCAGTCCAAAAGCTACAGACACCAATGTAGACAGAACCTCAGGAAGGAGCTGTATTTAGGAGACCTCCCTCTCGGTGTGTGGAGGGTAGGGTAGAGAAGTCAAGCTAAGCAGCAGAGGAAGTACTGAAGGATGTTCAGCATTTGAAGTACTGAAGGATGTTCAGATACTGAAGAGGGTGGGTGAATCATTTCAAAGGACCTGATCCTCAAGCAAAAGACCGCCTGCAGGCCTGGGGAGCAATCTTCTGTGGAGGCCCTTAAGAACATGGTTTGGTACCTCTTTGTTTACCCCTACAGGAGATCAGGGCAACCATGGTCGTATTCCTCTTCTAATACCAAGAAGGTCCCCAACCTAGACCTCTCAATTTCAGCAATGAGCCCACCAGGTGAGGCTACAGTGATTAGTGGATAAAAGGTACCATGGACAGAACTGAGACCCTTTTCAGCCAGATATGAACTCCTAATCTCTCAATTCAGCCTCCTGATAATCTTTCAGGTAGTTCTTAAGGGAAGGGCTAACTGTGCCCTAAAGAACCAACTACCTCAGCTGGATGTGGTAGCACATGCCTTTAATTCCAGTACTTGGGAGGCAGAGACAGGCAGACCTCTGTGAGTTTGAAAGGAACCTGGCCTGTAAGTCGAGTTCTAGGACAGCCAAGGTCACATACACACACACATGCACATAAAAACTAACCACTATACAAACCTACAGAAACGAATATATCTAAGACGTGCAGTGGGATATTCTGGCCATTGTGCTATGCTGACTCCTTCTTACTCCACTGTGAGAGGCCGGGGTCAGGACCAAAGCCCAAACAAATTTCGGTCTTCAACAGTCAGATAAAACCTTGGTTTTGATAGGCACAAGTCTGAGCTATGCCCTCTTGCTGGCTCAAGGCCAAGGTCAAACATGTCCAGAGTACTGGAAGCCCTGTACAGTGCCTGCATTGCTCACTGATCCCAGTGCCCATGAGGAAACATAAGGCTGCCCAGAAATATACTTCAAAGGCCTCCAGGCCAAGTCCATACATAATAAGTCTCTGGCTGGAGACATTTGCCTCTATAGTGTGGCCTGAGCCCTGGAGTTACCCACCTTCAATTTGAATGGGTCTGTATCTCTGGCAAGTTCCTGTTTCCGCATCTCTGCCATGGTCTTTGGCCCCTTCTTGTCAGACTTAGAGAAGCCTTGATTAGGCAGCAGATCTTCAAAATCATTTTCCGAGACCTTTGGCTTTTGGGCTGGGAAAAAAATAGACACTTTTTATAGACACTGCCTGCTTTTACCTTGCTCCCTGGGTGTTAACAGTTCTGATATCTGGACAGGAAAGAAGAAAAACATGGCCTCAGTGCCATCTGTTAAAAGCCATTGAGAATTGGGAGGAGAGGGGCCAGGCCTGCAGAGATGCCTCAAGACACCAGCACACAAATCCAAATCTGCTTTCTTGGGGCAGCCTCTGTGAGCAACATACAGAGCTGTCTTGGCTGGCTCTGAGAGAGGAACAAGAGGTTCTACCTCCAACCCTATAGGTAATTGTACAAACCAGCATGTAAATGCAAAACTTACCAAAGCTGGGCACACGGACACCCCTCTCTTCTCGAGCCCCAATCACACTGAAGTGAGACCTTAGTTGTTCAGAGGCTCTGGGGGCTGGCTTGGCCTGGGGTGCCCATGAGGTTCCAGGGGCTGTGGGACGATTTGCCTGCCAGGAGCTGTTGCTTTTGTGAGTGGGGGCTGATGTGCCAACAAAGCCCCCTGTAGGAAGTCCAGTAGGCAGGCCTGGGGAGACACCACAGGACACTTGTAAGCCACTTAGGCAAATGACGAGTCATTTCTTCTGGGGCTAAGGATATTGTATTGCTGGGACATGTGCTCATAAAACAGACCACTATCACTTAGTTGATCTGTTTTACCTAACAAGTACCAGGGTACACAAGTGTTGTGTGTTCAGTGTTTCTGGATGAAGGTTTGATGCTAGGATACTCTACATACACATCTACAGGGGCTTGGTATCCCCGTCTGCTGAATGGTCTAGGGGGCTGTCTTGTTGTATGGACACCGCCTCACAGAACTCCTCAAATGCATGGCTGATTCTTCAACTTTTTGTGAAATAACTGAAATCATAAAAGTTGCAAGATTCATGCTAAGAAGTCTAGAGCACCTTCACACAATGACCCCAGCAATGAAATCCCCCTGTGATGGTGTTGTTACCTCGTTAATATCTAAAATCACCTAGGAGATGACTTCTAGGCATGATGTGGGAGATTATCCTCTTTTCCCCTGAGACAGAGCTTCTCTGTGTACTCATGGCTGTGTTGGAACTTTCTCTGTAGATAAGGCTGGTCTCAAACTCAAAGATCTACCTGCCTCAGCTTCCCAAGCGCTGGGATTAAAGGTGTGCACCACCATGCCTGGTGTCGGGCATTAGCTTAATGATAGTCATTGATGTGGGAAGATCCATCCTAATTGTGGGTGAAATTGTTCCTTCGGGCAGGGGGCCCTGGACTGTACAGAACCAAGAAGGTGAGTCAAGCATTAGCAAGCATGCATTCGTCTGTCTTTGTTTTCTCACTGTGTGATATGATCAGCTGATTCAAACTCCTGTTGCCTTTCTATGGCCAAGGAATATGAAAGGGACTGTTATTTGTTTAATCTTCATCCACAGAAGAACATCTATATAGAGTTTATTTCCCTGGCTATTACAAATAGCTCTTCTCTTAACACTTGCAGAATATTTACTTATGGATTTTTATAGAAATATAAACTCAGTTCTCTGGGATAAACACTGGGGTCCTATGATACTTGCATATTTACTTTTTGACCAGTGGCTATATCATTTCACATTCCTGTAAATATGTGTAAATATAAGAAACCCAATTTCTATGATCTTTGGTGATCTGTGCGTTTTTTTCTACAGTTAGAGCTGCTCTGCCTTACATTCCACTGCAATGGGCTATGATGGTCAGTGTATAGCGGAGACCCTTTTCTTGCCTGTGCAAATCCAGTGGTTCCAGTTCCATCTGTTAAAAGTTTTCATACTTCTGCCTTCCCCATTTGGGTGCACAACTGGGTCCTCTCTTCCTGTTCATGTATCAGTGCCTGGCCTTTTGCTAACATCACAGTCTTGGTTTCTGTGGCCGGAGAGTGTACCTCAAAGTCAGGGTGGAGATTCTATACTACTCTCAATAACAACATCATTCTAGTTTATCTGCTTTCTCACATAAATGTGACAATGAACTTGGCGACTGTACAGAAATCTTTGCTGGGATTTTAGTGGAAAGAACATTAAACCTACAGATCAATAAATGCAAAGCAAAGGGGTAATCTTGTATATACAAGCATTTAGTGTCTGTTAATCTCAACTGCCATGTTTGAGTTGTATTTCCACTATATTGGCACTAAGTGTTTCTTTATGTTTATAGTTGAAAGCTCTTTTGTCACTGTTTTGAGACAGGGTCTCATGTAGCCAAGGTCTGAACTCCTAATCCTCCTACCCAGGCTTCCTGAATGCTGGGATTACAGGCATAAGCCTCTACCCCTACCTGGTCTGAAAGGTTTTTTGCAAAAATCAAGTATACATAGCATTGTTTTAAATTCTAGTCTTGTTGATCTTGGGTACTGTGACTTTATAGTTCTAGGTGTTGTTGATTTTCTCTGATCTGACAGGCAATTGTGCCACCTGCAAACAGAAACAATTTTATTTTTTTCCTTTTATCATATTTAATTTCCACTTCTTTCTCTTGCCTCAGGTCAGTAGCTGGGTCTCCCAGTAAGTGGAATGTAATGGGAACATTTGCCTTGCTCCTGGGTTCAGAAATCCTTACTAATTTGTCATATCTCATCGGGTTTCTATTCCTGCTCTGAAGACACCCTCATCATGCGCTGCTGCAGACAATCACCCTTTTGGCAGCACTGTCAATGATCATGTCATTGTTCCTTGGTTGATAAACATGGTAGATGCCACTTACAGAGTCTGGAAAGGCAAACCAGCCTGGTGCTCCTTGAATATGGCCCACTGGGTGGTTGTCGCCTTGATGCTCTGAGGGTGCATCTCTTCTTGAGAGGCCTGGCTCAAGGCTCTCATTCCTCAATGGTCTGACTGGCACTTATATTTTAAGTCAGTTTCTCTCTTGTAAGTTTTCTTTTTTCTTTTCTTTTTCCTTTTTTTTTTTTCGAGACAGGGTTTCTCTGTGTAGTCCTGGCTCTCCTGGAACTCACTCTGTAGACCAGGCTGGCCTCAAACTCAGAAATCCGCCTGCCTCTGCCTCCCAAGTTCTGGGATTAAAGGTGTGTGCCACCACTGCCCGGCTCTTGTAAGTTTTCTAAGAGACTATGTTGGTAAAATTCTCCAGTGAAGTCACTGGAGCCCAGGAATTTTCTAAAGAATTTATTATAAATTTATTCTTCATAGTGACAACCTATCCAAGTGCCCTGCTTCATGTTGAGAGTTTGGAGGTTTGTGTATCTGGATGCTGCCAGCTTCCCAGCACTTGCTTTTATTCTTTAACCACTTTCCAGCGCTCTCTATAAATCCTGACAATACTTGACACTGATAGCAATAGTGTGTGCTATGGTTCCTTTGTGGTTGGTACGTTTGTTTACCAAAATTGTCAAGGAAATAGTACTTTGTTTCATTGATTTGTTGTTGAAGAACCTCATGTAATCCAGGCTGGCTTCAACTCATTTTTGAAACCAAAGGCAACCTTGAACTTCTCTGATCCTCCTACCTCTACTTCTAAGTGTTGGAACTAAAAGTGTATCATGATACCTGATTTGGGGCTGGAGTTTAAACCCAAGGCCTTGTACATCCTAGGCATGTATTCTGCTAAATGACATCTTCTCAGCCCCCCCACCCACCTTTCATTAAAAACAGTTTTTTCCTTCTTCCTGTTTGCTATAGATTGCTCTTTTCTTTCAAACTCCTTGAGGTGTCATTTATTGCTGGCTTAGCCTAGCTTTTCTTTCCTTCCTCTCTTCCTTTTATCTCTTTCTTCCCCCTCCCCAACCCCCTCTTGAGAAAGGGTTTCTCTGTATAGTCTTGGCTATTCTGGAAATCTCTCTGTAGATCAAAGTGGCACTCAACTCAGAGATCTACCTGTTCCTGTCCCTGCCTCCCAAGTGCTGGGATTAAAGCCTGGCCAGGTCATCTTTTCTAAAGTATGTAACCTACATCCTATAGCGTCCTCTAGTTGTATATCCAGGTCCTTCGATGATGTAAAATATTTCATTCAGTCCAGTACACTGATATTTCCTGGGCTGCCCCTGTGCCATTTAAAGCACTGTTTTCCTTTGTATTCTTGCTATCATTGATTTTCTGATGGTCAGAGTACATTCTGATTTCAATTTTTTTGTCCTGTTGGAAGAATCTGAACTCTATACTACCAATATGGCCTGGGACAGCCAAGTAGCCCTTGTGACAGATGGTATATGCTGCCATTTTCATTTGTGACTTGGGCTTGCTGAGTTTTCAGTCTGGTTTCCTTTAGGGCTACTGTTTTTCCAGGGGTATGAAAGAGCTGAGGGCTAGGTCTGTCCAAGAAGGCAAACACTTTTCCTAAGGAGATGCCTGCAGCCCCATGCTGTGTTCAGATCCATCAACTCCAAGTCCACACAGGGACAGGAAAGACAAAGATACCTGGCAGAAACCCCTAGAAGAACCCAGAAATATAGTACAATTTGAAACAAATGGAGACCATTAAGGAAAAAGAAAGGAAGAAAGGAAGAAAGGAAGAAAGAAAAGGCACACAGGAAGTTAACACTATGAGAAGTGTTAAAAGAAGAACTCTTCATTCAACCTAAGAACAGAGTAAACTCAGAAAGGAAGAGAAGGGGCAGACAAGGGCCCACCCAGGGTGTCAGTACTGGAAACAAAGAGTCACAGGGTCAGGAAACCAGAGATGAGGATTTCAGGTGCCCAGAATCAGCCATGGCCAGTTATGTTTTAGTGAGTGACATTACTACCACTTAAGACAGATGCCAGAACAAACAAGTCCCATTCAACAAGCATCCTGATAATATCCTCAACCAGAAACTACATGCCCTACCTATAGCTTATTGTACTTCTCTTCTCAGAAGCTATGAAGAGGAGGTACCGACAAAGGAGCTGAGGATCCTAAGGGAGATTCATCTTAGAAGATAAACCTGAGATGGTGTCTAGGAAACTCAGGTTGTGAAGACAGGAGGTACAAAATGTGAGCCAGCCCCAAGACAGGTATGGATATTGCAAGGAATAGCATTTGACTCCATGGCTGACCCTTACCAAGAGGATGGTGACGTTGACACCTTGTACTAAGCGAAGCCTCACCAACTCCTAGGCTGCCCCTATTTCCTGGACATACCATAACCCTGGAGTTAGCTGGTACAGATACTGCATAGTCACAAAGTCCATATATCCATATTAGTTCTATCAACTCCCACTTTATAGTCTTTTAGTCAATGGGCATTCAGAATGGAAACAAACACAGGCTCCTGGACAGAGCCTGGAGTGTGATACAGCATGGAAAGGGGTTTCTTGCCACACAGGGTTGGCATTACCTTGGAGGCTAGCGCTGAGATCACTGAGATCAGCAAATGGGTCCAGGTTCTGAGACTTAGTTTGGTTGGGGTTGGGGCCCGGAGGGGCTGGGTGACCTGCAGAGGCTGAGTGACCTGCAGAAGAGAAGCGAGTACCTGGAAAAGGGCAAAGGCCATTAGACTTGTACAGCACAGAATAAAACATAGTAATCCAAAGTTCCTGATCCTCCCTTTCAGAACCAAAGGCCCCACTAAAGGTTTGGTAATTCTTTAAGGACAGTGGGAGGAACACACAGAACACACCTGGCAGAGTAGCTGGCTCCAGCATCCAAATTGCTCCTCAGGGAAATCACTGAACATTTGGTACCAAGAACCAGAAAATGTCTTCATTGTTCTGACAGTGTAGTACTATCTGTTATAATCTCTCTAAAATGTGAGTCCTTCTGAGACTAGTCTAAGCATAGTATCTTGAAATAATTATTGCACACTACTCAAAATATTATCCAGTCATTAAAAATGATGGCTATGGAGATGGAAAGATGACTTAGTGGTTAAGAGTGCTTGCTGCTCAATCATAACGACCAAAGTACCAAAGTTCAGATCCTAGCACCATGTAATAACACTTGCACATAAAAAGCAGGTGGATCTCTGTTAAGTTTGAGGCAAGCCTGGTCTCGTGAAATCCAGGACAGCCAGGGCTACACAGTAAGACTCCGCCTTAAAACAAATCAAACCAAAACAATTGAGACAATGAGATGGCTCAGCAGGTAAAGGGCTTGCTTGCTACGTAAGCTTCATGACCTGGAACATGTGTGCATCTGTAATCCTGGTACTTGGTGACATGAGAAGTAGAGTCAGGAGAATTGCTTAGAAGATTGTGAGCCAGCTGGTGCAGCAGAAATGAGAGACTCTGTCCCAACAAGGTGGAAAATAACAACCTCAAAAGTTGTTCTCTGCCGGGCGGTGGTGGCACACGCTTTTAATCCCAGCACTTGGGAGACAGAGGCAGGCGGATTTCTGAGTTCGAGGCCAGCCTGGTCTTCAGAGTGAGTTCCAGGACAGCCAGGGCTACACAGAGAAACCCTGTCTCGAAAAAAAAACCAAAAAAAAAAAAAAGTTGTTCTCTGAGTTCTGAATGTGTGCCATAGCATGCACATGTGCCACAGATGCAAACCTACATTCACACATGAACACTTATTTTATAATAATGATAATGACAATAATAATGACAACAACAACCACAACAACGAGCTGGCTAGATGGCATAGTGGGTAAATCTGATGTCCAGAGTTCAATCACTGTGCATCATAATCCCTGGGGAAGACAATCCAAGTTGTCGTCTAACCTCTACATGCCTGCCGTGAGAGGCACATTACTCCCCGACCCTACATGCCCCATAAATTAACACAACGTAAAAACTCTTGAAAATTAAATTTAGTGCCATGCAGTAATGGCACATGCCTTTAATCCCAGTACTTGGGAGGCAGAGGCACCAGAAGATTTCTGCTTTATTGGAGGCCACACCAGCACTAGGGACCCCAGGTAAGACACTGCCCATGGTCCAATAGCACTCCTTAAAGCCCTTCTAACAGACCCCAACTGCAACCCTTTTCCTGGGCTTCATATTCTGGCCTACAACTTCAGCAGAAGACTTTTGCTTTTCTGGAGACTATGTTATATGAGGAACCCCAGATACCAAGTAGGTACCCAGATTTCCAGAGGCCATGTAGGTACTTGGAACCCGAGAGGCAACATTGGCACCCAAAACCCAGAGGTCATGTAGCCTGCAAAATACCCAGCAGAGATAGCCTACTGGACCTGAAGACTCACTGGTCACCAGAATCCTATGCCACTCAGGCTAGAAGACCAGAGAGGAAACAGAAATTAAGGGGATAAAAACAAAAATCATCCATCTAACAAAATAAACTCAGAAATCAGTATCTAAAAACCTATAATAACACCAAACCCAGATGACCAGATGCCAGTGTAAGAACAAAATCAACAACAGTCAGAGCAGTATGGAACCACCAGAGCCCTGCTATCCCATTGCAGCTAGTCCTGGATATTCCAAAACAGCTGAACCACAAGAAAATGATTTTAAATCCAATTTTAAGAAGATGATAGAGGTCCTTAAAGAGAAAATGAATAAATCCCTTAAAGAAATTCAGGAAAATGAAAACAAACAAGTGAAGGAAATGAATAAATTGTTCAATACTTGAAAATGGAAACAGAAGCAATGAAGAAAACATAAACTGAGGAAATCCTGGAGATGGAAAATCTAGGTAAGTGAACAGGAACTAAAGATGCAAGCATCATCAATAGAATACAAGAAATGGAAGAGAGAATTCTCAGGTGTATGATTAAAGAAACTGATACATCCGTCAAAGAGAATGTTAAATCCAGAAGTTCCTGACATAAAACATCCAAGAAGTCTGGAATACTATGAAAAGACCATACCTAAGAATAATAGGAATAGAAGATTCCCACCATAAATCCAGAAAATATTTTCAACAAAATCATAGAAGAAAAATTTCCTAACCTAAAGAAAGAGATGCCTATAAACATACAAGAAGCTTACAGAACACCAAATAGATCAGACCAAAAAAAAAAAAAGTTCCTTTGCCACATACTAATCAAAATACTAAACATATAAAACAAAGAAAGAATATTAAAAGCTCCAAGGGAAAAGCATAAGTAACATATCAAGGCAAATCTATCAGAATTACACCTGACTTCTCAACAGACTCCAAAATCTGCTATGTCTTGCAGACTCTAAGAGACCACAGATGCTAGCCCAGCCTACTATCAAAGCTAATAGATAGGGCAAACAAAATATTCCATAAGGAAGTCAAATTTAAGCAGTATCTGTCCACAAATCCAGCCATACAGAAGACACTAGAAGGAAAACTCAAACCCAAGGAGGTTAAGTACACCAACAAAAACACAGGAAATAAATAATTTCACACCAGCAAAACCAAAAGAAGCGCACACGCACGCGCATGCTTACACACACACACACACACACACGCACACACGCACACACACACACACACCACCACCACCACCATCAAAATAACAGGAAATAACAATCATTGGACATTAATATTTCTCAACATCAATGGACTCAATTCTCCAACAAAAAGATACAAGCTAATTGAATGGATGTCAAACAGGTTCCATCATTCTGCTGCATACAAGAAACATACCTCCCTCAACATCAAAGACAGACAATTACCTCAGAGTAAAGGGCTAGAAAAAGATTTTCTAAGCAAATGGACCTAAGAAACAAGTTGAGTAGCCATCCTAGTATCAAATAAAATAGAATTCAATCCAAAGTTACTCAAAAGAGATGAGGAAGGACACTTCATACTCATCAAAGGAAAAAAAAATCTAAGATGATGTCTCAATTTTGAACACCAATGCTCCAAACACAAGGGCACCCACATTTGTAAAGGAAATACTACTAAAGCTTAACTCATTCAGCAAATCCCACACATTAATAGTGGAGACTTCAATATCCCATTCTCATCAATGGACAGGTCATCAAAAGAGAAACTAAACAGAAAAATAATGGAACAGATGTTATGACTTAAATGGACCTAACAGATATATACAGAATATCTCACCCAAACACAAAAGAATATACCTTCTTCTAAGCACCTCATAGAACCTTCTCCAAAATTGACCATATAGTTGGTCACAATGCAAGTCTCAACAGATATAACTGAAATGACTCCTGGTCTTATCAGACCACCATGTATTACAGCTGGATGTCAACAACAACAGAAACAACAGAAAGCTTACAAACTCATGGAAACAGAACAATTCTCTAATGAATGACCACTGAGTCAAGGAAGAAATAAAGAAATGAAAAACTTCCTAGAATTCAATGAAAATGGGTAACATACCCAAACTTATGGGACACAATGAAAGTGATGCTAAGAGGAAAAGTTCTCAGCACTAAGTACCTTCATAAAGAAATTAAGAGAGTTCTCACACTAGCATACCTGAAATCTCTAGAACAAAAAGAAGCAAACATACTCAAAAGGTGTAGACAGCAGGAAATAATCAAACTCAGGGCTGAAATCAATAAAATAGAAACAAAGAGAACAATACAAAGAATCGATGAAAGAAAGAGTTGGTTCTTTGAGAAAATCAACAACATAGACAAACCCTTATCCAAACAAACTAAAAGACAAAGAGACCATATCCAAATCAACAAGATCAGAAATGAAAAAGAGAGGTAACAACAGATTCCAAGGAAATCCAAAAAATTAGGTCATATTTCAAAAAATTTGTACTCCACAAAACTGGAAAATTTAAAAGAAATGAACAATTTTCTCAATAGATACCAAAGTTCAATCAAAGTCTGATAAATAATTTAAATAGACTTATAACCCCTAAGGGAAAAGCAGCAGCCATTAAAAAAGAGCCTAGGACCAGATGGCTTTAGTGCAGAAATCTATCAGACCTTCAAAGAAGAGCTAATACCAACACTCTTCAAACTATTTCACAAAACGGAAACAGAAATAACGCTGCCAAATTCATTTTATGAAGCCACAGTTACCCTGATACTCAAACTATACAAAGACTCAACAAAGAAAGACAATTATAGACCAATTTCCCTCAGGAACATTGATGTAAAAATAATCAATAAAATACTGGCAAACTGAATCCAAGAACACATCAAAAAGATCATCCACTATGATCAAGTAGACTTCATCCTAAAAATGCCTGGAAGGTTCAACATATGAAAATTTCTCAATGTAATTCACCATATAAATAAGATGAAAGAAAAAACCCGTATGATCATCTCATTAGATGCTGAAAAAGCCTTTGACAAAATTCAACACTCCTTCATGATAAGTTTTGGAGAGATCAGGGATAAAAGGGATATACATAAATATAATAAAGGCAAAATACAACAAGCATTTGCCAACATCAAATTAAATGGAGAAAAACTTAAAGCAATTGTACTAAAATCAGGGACAAGACAAGGCTGTTTACTCTCTCCATATCTATTCAATATAGCAGTACTTGAAGTCCTAGGAAGAACAAGAAGACAGCTAAAGGAGATCAAGGGGATACGAACTGGAAAATAAGAAGTCAAACTATCGCTATTTGCAGATGATCTGATAGTATACATATATGACCCCAAACATTCTATCAGGGAATTCCTACAGCTGATAAAGCCCTTCAACGAAGTGGCTGGATACAAAATTAATTTTAAAAAAAATCAGTAGCCTTCTTATATATAAACAATAAATGGGCTGAGAAAGAAATCAGGGAAACAAACACCCTTCAAATAGCCACAAATAATATAAATTATTTTGGTGTAACTCTAACCAAGCAAGTGAAAGACCTGTATGACAAGTGTTTGAAAAAAGAAATTGGAAAAAACATAAGAAGATGGACATGCTCATGGATTGATAGGGTTAACATAGTAAAAATGGCCATATTACCAAAAGCAATCTACAGATTCAACATAATTCCCATCAATATCCCAACACAATTCTTTACAGACCTTGAAAAAACAATACTCGACTTCATATGGAAAAACAAAAACCCCAAGATACCTAAAACAATCCTGTACAATAAAAGAACTTCTGGAAGTATCACCATCCCTGATTTCAAGTTGTACTATAGAACAACAGTCATAAAAACCACATGGTACTGGCATAAAAGCAGGCAAGTTGATCAACGAAATCTAATCAAAGACTCAGAAGTAAATGTACACACCTATCAATACTTGATTTTTGACAAAGAAGTCAAAATTATACAATGGAAAAAAAGAAAGCATATTCAACAAATGGTGCTGGTCTAACTGAATATCAGCATATTAAAAGAATGCAAGCAGATCTATATCTACCACCCTGAAACAAAACTCAAGTCCAAGTAGATCCAAGACCTCAACATAAAGCCAGATATACTCTGATACAAGTGGGGAATAGCCTTGAACACATCGGCACAGGAGACAACTACTAAGGTGAACATTCAATAAATGGGACGTCATGAAATTGAAAACCTAGAGAATGGGAAAAGTTATTCACCAACCCTATGTCTGACAGAGGGCTAATTTTCAAAATACATAAAGAACTCAAGAAATCAGACATCAACAAACCAAACAACCATATTAAAAATTGGGGTATAGATCTAAACAAAGAATTCTTAACAGAGGAATCTCAAATGGCCAAGAAGCACTTAAAGAAATATTCAACATCCTTAACTATTGGGAAAATGTAAATCAAAACAATGCGGAGACTCCATCTTATACCTGTCAGAAGGGCTAAGATCAACAAAACAAGTGACAGCTCATGCTGGCTAGAATGTGCAGAAGGAACACTCCCTCACTGTTGGTGAGAGTGCAAACTGGTACAGCTACTTTGGAAGTCAATTTGGCGGTTTCTCAGAAACAGAAGAATGGATAAAGAAAATATGGTACACTTACACAACGGAGTACTACTCAGCTATTAAAAACAATGGCATCACATAATTTTCCAGCAAATGGATGGAACTACAAAAGATCATCCTGAGTGAGGTAAACCAGACCCAGAAAGACAAACATGGTATTCACTCATTTATAAGTGGATATTAGCCATAAAGTAAAAGATAATCATGCTACAACCCAGAGAAGCTAAGTAATAAGGATGACTCAAAGGGGGACATATGACTCACTGTGAAGGGGAAACAGAATAGACATCGTGGGTGAATGGGGGTGTTATGGGGAGTGTGGTAGCAATGGTGGGTGTCATCTGGATGGGAGTTTGTGGATAGAAACAGTAGAGGCTGGGGAAGGATGGAGTACTGGGAGAGACAACTGGAATGGGCAGGGGGGAGGAGCATCTCTGGGACAAGCTAGAAATCTACTGCAATGGAAACTCCCAGCAATCTATGAGGATGACCCTAGCTAAGACTACTAGCAATGGGGGATACAGAGCCTGAAATGGCCATTTTCTGTAACCAGGCAAGACTTTCAGTGGAGGAACTAAGACACCAACTCAGCCACAAATCTTTGACCTACAATTTGTCTAGTCTACAAGATGCTGGGGTAAAGCTGGTATAGAAATTGTGGGAGTGGCCAACCAATGACTAATCCAGCTTGAGACTCACACCATGAGAGGCATCCTACCCTTGACACTGCCTAGAAGACCAGGACCCAGAGGCTGTATAGCCCAGAGACCTAGGATAGAACTAAACATGATTGACATTAAAAAAAAAAAAGTCAATAAAATGATTCCTAATGATGTTCTGCTATACTCATAGATTGGTGTCTAGACCAATTGTCACCAGAGGGGCTTCACATAGCAACTGATAGAAACAAATGCTGAGACCCACAGCTAAATGTTAGGTGGAAGAGGAGAAAGAAGGATTGTAGGGCAAGAGGGGTCATGGACACCATAAGAAAACCCACAGAATCAACTAACCTTTGTTGGTAGGGGCTCAGAGAGACTGAACTGCCAATCAGGGAGCCTTCATGGGACTGACCTAGGCCTCTGTACATATATTACAGTTGTGTAGCTTGGTCTTCTTGTGAGACTCTTAATAGTGGGAACAGGGGCTGTCCCTGACACTGTTTGCTGCCTGCCTTTGTGACCCTTTACTCCTGCTGGGTTGTCTCATCCAGCCTTAATAGGAGAAGAGGTGCCTAGTCTTAATGCAACTTGAGATGATGCTATGAATGGTTGATAGCCATAGTATGCCTGCCCTTTTCTGAAGAGAAATGGAGACGAGTGAAGGAGAAACTGCAGTCAGAATGTAATCAAACAGACAAACAAACAAACAAACAAGAATGAATTCCCAATGTGAAAAGGGTTTAATAAAGAATATGAAATAACCCTGCATAAAACAAACAAACAAAAAAAACCCCACAACTAACAGCATAGAAAATAACAGTCACCCTCTGACTTCTACAAATGCAACGTGACGTGTGCCACATCATGCACATATTAAAATAAATGTACAACTTTTAAAGGATACTCACTAAATTTTAGAATGTTTTAAAATTTAAAATCCAACTCTGTTGAGAAACCAAAGATAGGAATTCCTGTTTCTGAGCAAATAAATTGATAGAAGAGTACTCAGGGGGGATGTGTGTCACAGACTTTGCAAACAGGACTGTGTTGGATCATAATGTGCCAGCATGATAGAACTATAGGCGCAGAGAGTGGTCAGTTGGATGTTCACAAATGTGAACATCTCCTCGTAATTCACATCACCAATAGGGCATGTTCCAGGAGCCATGGCACACACCTAACAGCCTTTCTGAGGGTCCCTCAGAGAACACAGAAAATCATGTAGGTAAACAAACAGGGCAATTAATTATACACAGGCAAGGACTGTATAGACAGTGTAGACACTGCTGCCACTCAACAAAGGCTGAAGCTCTTATAGCGTGTCTGTGCTCCTATTGAACAGAGAACTCTGTAGTTAATACACAGGTTAAGGCTGACTAGAACATATAGAAACCTGTAAACAAGCCCTGCCTTGTCCTCTTCTCAAAAGGGCATGGGGAGACTCTCTGGTCACAGTTGGTAGCATCTTGAGAGACCAGCTAACAGTGGGGTTGGTGGTCATACCTTCTGGTACTGGAATGGAGGCTGGCCCAGGTGCAGCAGTCTCAGCCCATGTATCCCATCCTCCTAGCAGATCTGGGTGACTGGATGAAGCTATTACCTTGCTGGGCTCTGCTGGCAGATCCCCTAGAAGAAGCCAGAGAAAAGCAGGGCTTGGGCTTAGCATATGGGCTTAGTATATAAGCCTTTTCTGGCCTTTTTCCTGATGGTCTTGAGGATGTAGCAGATAGCCATAAAGCTGAGCAATAGAGGTCAGCAGGCAACATCTTCACAAGGCAGCAGTGACATTTATATGCTGCCTTTCTCTAAACCACCATGGTAGGTAAAGGACTCACAGGCATGTTCAGGAACTCCCTGGAGTCCTCTGTTGGTCATGCACCCACTCTGACACAGTACAGCCATATGTCATATTTTCTACCCACAAGCCATTTGGAGCAGTCAGCTGTCTCCAGAGTATACCCCAGACCATCTGCTCTCTGCTAGGAAGAACTAAGGTTTCTCTCCAAGATATAGCAACTTCTGCCTAAATGGGTCATGCCTGCTGCTCTCACATGCACACACCAGTCTTTAGCCATCCTGTTGCCTCGCCATAAACCTGGACTCTTCTGTCCCCTAACCTGTCATTCCCACCTCCTGGTCCTTTCACTCCGAGAAGCTTCTGGCTGAAGTAACTGTACTAGTCACAGCCACAGTCCCGAGAGTCAAAGAAATACCCACTAGCAGGGCCTGTAAGCAGCAGTGGAACCTGTTCCAGGTTTGAGGTGACAGTTTGAGGAGATGAGAAAAGGCAACATTGTGTCCTGCTAGGCCTTGGGAAGCCCTAGACTTTGTGAAAGTCACCAAGAGGTGTAAGTTAAGCCCAGGACATCAGAGCTAAGTAGAGAGAAGGCCCTTATGCCCACTGCTCCATCCCTGAGCCCTATCCCCAGGACTGCAGGAAGTAATAGTTCCTAGGCCTTTCTACACATAAGTTCGTGGCTTCTATGTAACATTCACCATAGCCATACTTACCCAGGTGCAGGAAGGCAGTGCTACAGGATGGGGGTGGGGCACTGTGGGTGGATGGGAAGGCAGTTGAGGAAGCTACAGAGTCAGAGTTGAGAAACTCTCCAAAGGGATCAGGCTTGGAGCAGGGCTGGGTGTCTGAGTTGGATGACAGCAGGAACTGGTCAAATGGGTCCACTAGGAGACAGAGGCAAGGCAGGGACAAGCATTATACCTTAGCCTGCATCCTGGGAGCCTTGCTGCCCTGCTCTTAGGCCTCCACTTTCCCAGCAATGTGAACTCAGCCCACCCAGCAGCCCACCTAGGGATACATGGCCCTTTTAATGTCCTACATCTTAGGACTGTCCCATGGATACAGCATCACCTGAAGCCAGAGCTGGTGGTCCTGGCTTGTGAGCTGAGACCAGTAGGAACTAATGCAGCCACATGCAGTTTCTACAGAAGGTGGTTCCTACCAGATGTCAATATAATAGGATGGTCCTTTTTCTATATGGCAGGAATAGTTAAACCTTGTTCATTACTACAAAGCCAATTTTCTGCATAACTGAAACGCATACCAGTGTCGGGGACTTTTCCTTGTAGGTTGCTCTGCACCCCAAGAAGAGAAACTGGGCTTGCTAGCAGCAGAGGAGCCTCGCCACCAAGCAGGTCACCAGGAGGCCCCACCTGAGCAGCATCAGATGGTTCAAGAAGGCAGCTCAACAGGTCAGTGTTGCTAGATGGGACCCCACAAGCCTGCAAGGGGACAGCAGGCCTTAAGTCCCCCTCAGAGTGCAACCCCAGGAGATCGACACCTTCTTCGGGCTGTACAGGATCCTGTGGGGCAGCCAGCATGCCCACATCAAATATTAAGTCTTGCTGTCTGGTCCCAGCTGCCAGTCTTGGTGTATCTTCTCCAGCCCCTGGCTTCCTCTCCTCACTGGGGAATGAAGCCTCTTCTTCATCTGACACTTCACTTCCATCTCCATCTGCAATCAGGACAGACTGACTCTCCTTAGGAGAAGTATTGTCTACACCAGTCTCTGGCTCTTTTTCCTCTGTGGAAAGAAAACCAATGGTTGATTGACCCACATGCTAGAGTAGCTATCAGAGAGCAGAACAAGCTCTCCAGATATCGATATCGGAGAAGCAGAAGTCTCAGCAGGGCCAGGTTGTAACCATATGGCCAACACCAGGACCCTTGTGTCAACCCCAGTGTGCTATCTTAGGCTTCAG
Organism: Grammomys surdaster; assembly: GCF_004785775.1. Lineage (NCBI taxonomy): Eukaryota > Metazoa > Chordata > Mammalia > Rodentia > Muridae > Grammomys > Grammomys surdaster. Next base: position 313,318 of record NW_021605170.1, on the reverse strand, counting down.
AGCACATTTCTTGAAGCTTGAGCTTCAGAGAACACTATGGAGCCATAATACTGGCCTCTATCCAACAACAAAGAAGCCCAGGCTCAAACAAGGTACATCTGCTAGCGTCTCATCTCTATGGAGAAACACTTGGAAAAAGAAAGCCTAGTAGGGGACACATTATAGCACTTCTTGGGGGAAATGTCCTTCCCTGAGTGGGAGTGGCATACCTTGGATTATAAGTAAGGGAGCCAAGTGGTAGGTGGATCCTAGGTGTTTAGTTGTATTAACTAGGCCATGAGACATGAGGACGAGACGAAGATGCCCAGTAGAAACTGGAGGCAGTAAGATATCCTGTTCTTAGTTTGTGTGCCAGACAAGACTAAATGTGTAGCTCAGTTGTGGAGGATTTGTTTGGCACGCATGAGGCCTTCGTTTTGATCTCCACTGACATAAATCCTTCTAAAACAGGCCAATGTGTAGGGCTACAGCCCCTGTAAGGAGACCTCAGCTCTGCTTGTCCCCATGAAATACCTGTTGCCCTAAGTACCTGAATTCAGCATATGGCCCTTGCAGAATGCTGCAACTGTGTGGTTAATGCCAGAATTAGAAAAAGAGAGCTCAGGGTCATGTGACAGTCTGGAAACCCTTTGAAGAATGAAGGATTAGCTGTACCCTATGCCTACCCTGCCAATCCAGTGTGTGAAGAAAGTGGTTGGTGTCCGTGCTGCTGCTCTGCGGTGAGTCCGACTCTGTGATCTCAGCCTCCGGAGACCCTGCCTCAGCATCATACTGAGCTGTGGAGCCCGGCTGCCGGGGTAGCTCTGGCTTCCCTGTCAGGAAAAGGCTGGCATCAGACCACCAGTGACAGGAACATCACAGGGCAAAGCACAGTCAAAGCAACAGGATAGGGTGGGCGATAGAGGCACTTATACCAGTTCATTGAGAACAAGGTCCGGCTATGCTGTGCCCCACTCATGACACACAGAACACACTCATAGAACCTATCACACGCATGCACGCACGCACGCACACACACATATATATATTCCTTTTAAGAATACTTGTAAACTGTTCCATCTTCAATGTGGCATTTAAATTGTCATGTCCAGAGTATATGATCTTAGTCAACTTATAGTACAAATCTAACTTTGGAGGAAATCCTTCCCAGTCACAGATTTATGTTAACCCTAAAAGTAGATCAAGGGTTCATGTACTCAGAGAACAACAGGACCTAATACCAGAGCAGTTGTTCCTTTTTTTTTTTTTTTTGGGTTTGTTTGTTTTTCAAGACAGGGTTTCTCTGTGTAGCCCTGGCTGTCCTGGAACTCACTCTGTAGACCAGGCTGGGCTCGAACTCAGAAATCCGCCTGCCTCTGCCTCCCAAGTGCTGGGATTAAAGGTGTGCGCCTCCACCGCCCATAGAGCAGTTGTTCTTAACCCTCCTAATGCCACAACCCTTTGATACAGTTCCTCATGATGTGGTGACCACCCCAACATAACATTTTTGTTACTACGTTGTAACTGTAATTTTGCTACTGTCATGAATCTTAATGCAAATATTTTTTTGGAGACTGGTTTACCAAAGGGGTTGTGACTCATAGGTTGAGAGGTTGCTTTTACATAGCAAAGAGAATAGACTTCCCTGCTGTGCCCATGTCAGGTGGCTCAGGTGTTTCATGTGGCCCATGAAAGGGCCTCAGGATCATAGTGTCATGTCTTTCCTTCCCTAGTACCAGAGTACTTTATCTAACAGTGAGTTTCTACTAATAAGCACAGAGCAGGTGGGGATGCCAAAAACCAGGGGGAGAGGTACTGCTCAGTCTTAGGCAGAACTCTGTTCCTGTAAATCTTACCTAGAAGTGAAAGTAACTAGCACTGGGTTCCAAGCAAGTATACTGAGAGCCAGGACACATCTTACCAAACTTAGACAGAATGTCCTGCTGCTCTTCCCTGTTGGAAAAGAGGATCTTGGGGTTTAACCCCCTTAGGCTGGTATTCTCCCAAGGTGGAGCTTCTCGGCTGGGCCTGTCTCTAGGCTCCACCTCCACTTCCAGGTTCACTTGGAACAGATCTGGGTACTTCTCTTGAATATCACAAGCATCCAGGTCATATCTACAGGTAAAGAGAGAGAATGAGTAAGTATGGCCAGGGTGTATCAGAAGTCCTTCAACATCTACAGACAGGATAAAGACTGCTGGTAAGACAACAGGCACACAGCCATCCTTACCCATGGAACATGGGGACTTGGATGGCTAATGACACAGGGCTAATGATTCATCCTGGACTACTGCCCTGCTTCCCTAGAGTCAAGGCAGGGCTTCCCTGCTAATGTGAGCTAGACTTCTGTGTTTCCCAACACAGAAGTTGCTATGGGAGGCCAAGTGCTCAGCGTGACCACAGGATAACTGCTATAACATGACTTCTAAATCCAGAAAAAACCAGGGAGGCAGCCTCCACATAGCCGACCTGTAGCCTGACCAGAGACCCTCGGCCGCACCATTCACCTCCAAGTAGACATATACTACAGGCACTTGACTGTTTTAAATCAGATACTCTGAAATCTTAAATAAGTTTTTATAAAAATATGTACACCTTGGCAAAAATACCAACGATTTTTAGATAATCATAAATCTAAGACTTCCAGGATTTTGCCAACAAGACTTGCTGACGGCTCAGGGAGGCAACCTAGGCTGAGAAGAGGGACAGGCAGGAAGTTGGCAGAGGGGAGGTCACGGGGTCTTCAGACACCAGGGGAGCATGGGGAGCAGGGTAAGTTGGGCTAGGCCACCCTGGAGGCAGCAACTTTAGCCATTTTACAAACTGTCCCCATGTAGTAGTTCCAAATTGCTTCAAGAAATCCTACCTTCTGAACACCCAGAGTCAGAAACATATCCAATTACCACCCAGTATCTTTGTACATACTAAGTTCTGTACCTATCAACAACACCATTGCCAACAAAATCTAAGAAATACACACAGCAATGGTGACCCATTTTCAGGTGTTTCCTGGGTGTCAAGGGAGGCCACATACTCTCGGTCCTAAGGGAGTCTCTGAATCTGTGTGATCCTGTAGTTACCAATACCACTGTGTAAGGAAAGCTGAGGAGAGCAAAGTGGTTATGTGGGTGGTAAAGCAATGGTTCATTTTGTTTCTTACTATTATAAAAAAAAAGCATGCAGATGAGCCTGCAATGTTTTAGACTTCTACTTTACTACTTCATGCCTGGGACACACTGGTGAGCACAGCACAGGGCAGAGCAAGATGGCTCTGTGACAGGGGTTTTCCCTCCATATGTATCTTTCCATTGGGATATAACTTAATAACTATAGAAGCTAGGCTTACATGTAGCTGATGGCTACAGGGAGGAAAGGCTAAAACTTGCCATCAATGAGGATGGAGGAACAAGGCAGGAGAGCCCACGGAGAATGTTCTGTACACTTGGCAAGTTCAGCCTCTAAGACGGGTTGATGAGTTCTGGGGACAGCTCATTTCTTACTTCCCTGCCTAACTGACCTTGAGGCTGCCCAGCCTAGCCAGCAGGGCAGTGAGGGCACAATGAGGGTGTGTGAGCATGGGGCTAGGGAGCTGGGTTTCAAGTCACAGGGCTTCAGAGGCCCTGAAGGTTAGATACTGGTATGGCTAGGCTCCAATGGGAAGTGAAGGGGATTCTCACACATGTAGTATCTTGTAAACAAAATTCTGACTTGTGTCATGACTGTAGTATAGTACGATGAAATCTCCCTCTGACCCTCATTCAATCACAGGATATTGCAGATCTACTGTGTACCCCGTGTACCTCAGACTGACTCACTCAGGCTCATGTGATGGTGGTGTTCCCAATTCTTTTCTACCACTATAGTTCAGCTGCTCTGCAGAGCAATGCTGCTGCACATATATGTATGTTTCTTTTGTCAATGCTCTTGCCTGACTGTAGGCTTATGTAGCCAGTATACCCAAATAAAACATAGATATTTCTGTGGTCTGAAGTATCCCCCAAACTTAAGCAACCGTGTCATACACTGGATACTTCAAAAAAGAGAAATCAGTTTTTTTTTTTCAGTTATTGAAGTTTTAAAAACTGAAGTTATTGTATAAAAGATCGATATAATGTTAACTTGATCTGCTTGGAAAAAAAAGAAGAAGGAGAGGGAGAGGGAGAGGGAGAAGGAGAAAAGAAAGAAAAAGGAAAAGAAAAAGAAAAAAAAAGAAATGTCATCAACTGCAATTTGTCGATTCTGTGACTGGGCACCACAAACTGCTGCCTCCCTCACTGGTCCTTCAGCACTACACTGCTGTCTCTCAAAGCATTTCACCTTGGTCTGCACAAGTTGCCACTGATAGATTTGTGTGGGAGGTTCTATCACTTTTAGCCTTTTTAGTCTTCACATATATATTTCCAAAACATGGCTCTTGTAAACTACACACATTTGAGGTCTAATTTTTTTAGTTGGGTTGTTTAACAACTCTAGTATTTTGTGTATCTGGAATCAGACTAACACTGGGGATGAATCTGCTGCTGTGTTGTCTTCCTTCCATCTCTTTTGGTTCTATTTCTTCCTTTCTTCATTCTGATCTATATTAAATTACATTTTGTGTTCCACAGTTCATCTCCTCTATCCTTATTAAGCTCATTACTGTTTTCTGTGGAATTATTACATACTTCCTTGACTTGCAATTAACACATTGCTGACTTTCAGGCCTCAGAGGCTAATGAGGGATCATTTCATATCCTGACTCTTTGGTGCTGCTGTTATGTATTTTATTTCAAACAAATCTTATTTCTTTCTCCTTCCCCCCACCACCCCCTTTTATTAGATAGGTTCTTTCTACACAATCCTAACTGTTTTGGAACTTGCTATGTAGCTCAAGCTAGCCTCAAACTCACACAAATCTGACTACTTCTGCCTCCCAAGTGCTGGGACTAAAGGTGTGCATCATCATGTCCAGTTCCAAACAAATCTTAAATCCCACGTTAATGCACGATTTCTGATGTGTTAGGTAGTGAACACACACTTAATTCTACTCACTACAGTTTTCCTCACATCTTATAGCTAGTTTCAGACTTACTTCTAGTTCTGTCTGCCCTTTGGTACTAAACTGCCTGCTTCCCTGAACACATCTGCTAAATTAATAAGACCATACAAAGTCACTTTCCCTAGGTACAGAATCTTCATACTTCCACCACTCCTAAGATGACACTGCCCCGACTTCTGGCTACTAGCCCTTCAGTTTGCTGACAGATGTTAGCCTTGCCACTATGACAATCATGACATCTCCCTACCAGGTGCTTTCAGCAATTTAACTATGTTCTGATGCAAAGGTTTCTCTTTTTGTTATTAGAAAACACTGTGTGGTATGTATAGCCCTGACACCTCATTGGCAAATGTTTGATACTTTTCCAGGAGCTGACTCTGCTCTTCTCCTTTGACTTCAGGCCTAGCATTTATCTGTCTTTTCAGGTCCAGTCTTCCTTCACCTCCTCTGTGCTCAGTCTGAAGAATAAATTTGTTACAATTCACTGACACTGTTCTGCTGCCAAGACAATTCCCAAATTCTTCATGTCAGCTGTCTCATATCTGTCTCATCTCCACATTCTAAGTCTGCTGGAATACTCCATTTTCACCCCTGATTTCTTTTTTAAATTTTATTTATTATATTTTAATATATTTAATTTGTGTGTGTGTGTGTGTGTGCATGCACACAAGAGTTACAACCTGAATTAAGAGGTCAGAGAACAACTTGCAGGAGCTTGTTTTTTCTTTCCACCCTATTGGTCCTTGTAATCAAACTCAAGTAATCAGGCTTGGTACCTTTATTTTCAGAGCCATCTTGCTGGCCCTCCCTTTGACTTCCTGAATATGTTGTCTTGATCCATTTTCTGTTGCTGTAATAATATCATAACTGAGAAAAATAGAGGCTTATGCTTTTCACAGTTCTGAAGACTGGTAGCTGTATCTGGTGAAGATTTCTTGACTGGCAGCAGCTTTGTAGGGTCTCTAGTTGGCTCTGGGCATCATATGGCCAGATACAGTGTCCTATCCCAAGCTTCTTCCTCTTACATAAGCTACACTCCCAATGGATAGGCCCTATGTTCATGAACTCATTTAATCTTAATAGCTTTCCAAAAGTGAGACCCGGACACCATAATCAGATGAAGTCACCAGGCTTCTTAATAACTCTCAACAGGAATTAAATTCTAGCATGAACTTGGTGGAAACATTCAAATCATTGCAATACAAATCTAAACTAGTAAAAGTTCTTGTTTATTATCTCCAATACCTGAATCATATAGCTCTTTTCCTTCCATTCTCTTGGTCTTCAGTCATTTGGTCTTTTTCAAAAAAACAAAACAAACACACAAACAAACAACCCCAAAAACCTGACTGTCTCTACGGTGGTTGAAAACTACAGAAACTACTGACTGCAAGAAAAAGAGTGAGGCACCAGCAATCCTGGTGCTTCTGAAACTGAGGCAGGAGGATTGACATGCCTGTGTAACATAGTTGGTATGAGCCTAAGCTACAGAGTAAGAGACCTTGTCTCAAACAAATAAAGAGTAAGGTATTAATATCAAAGAGACAAATCCAAGAGATTAGCAAACACCATTTATACACCTACATAGTCTCCTGGAGTTGTGACCTGTGGCATGCTCTGTCTAGTGCTTCCATTGGGGGAGTGCAAAGAACAAGAACACATGGCAGGCACCATACCCCTGGCAACTCTCTGCTCACTCCTGGAACCCTCCTTTCTTTCCAAGGCTGATGAATGTGCGAGAGTCCACCAGCAAGACCCCCACACACAGCTGAATCTGAAAATATATCATGATGCTTATAGGCTATACCAACAAGCTTGATGTGGTGAGTGATGCCTGCTGTTCAGCACAAGCTAGAGCCTATTGCTAGAACCCAATATACACAACACTATCTCACAAGTCCTGTCACCTAAAGTTATTCCTCTGTAGTGTTTGTTCATATATTTTGTCTATAAAAGCAAACAAAGCTTCTAGAAGGTAGGAGGACCAGAACATTATCTGCCAACTCTGTACCCAACCGAGTCCTGTGCACTGAGCAAACAATCAAATACAGAGTAAACTTTGCTACACCACTAGTTATGCCATATAGATGACTTAACTGGGTAAATTCTAAAAAGAAATGCATTAGGTCAGTCTAAAGGTATCAGGTACCAAGTGGAAGCTAACTTGGGTCCTTTGTAAACGGTGAGGGACAGAAGACAAAAACAGGCTCAGGGCCTAGGTCTAGTTTTACAATCAGCATCACATGGCAAGTCTCTCACTTGCTAGCTTTTTTTTTTGGACTGATCCATATGCATGTGTTTTGCTAGTGGTTCTGGGTACCTGTCCCTCTCCAACAGCAGCACAGTGCAACACCAACATACTTTGCAAATTTCACAGTGGTTGCGTTTCGAGGCACGAACCCAGTGTGGAACTGGATCTGGAACATTTTCATGGACGCCATCTACAAGAAGACCAGCAGGAGACCCATTGAGAGTGCATACTAACTCCAGATCAGAGTTCTTCCCCAAGAATATAAGCTGGCAGACTGGGTCCGACTCATCTGTTCTTCTCAATGGAATTCAAGGCACAGGACAGACAGGGCAACACTGTCTGGAAGGCTGGGACTCCCTGCCAAATGGTTGGTGAGAATAGAGACAATGCCTGCATAGGGGCTAGAGCAGCGTGGGCTGAGGCAGGAGAGGTACCAAGACTAAGTACAACAGCTCTTCATGAAGATTAGAGCTTATGTTCATGGGGGAGATTCTGGACCTTCCAGGCTAACACCCCCTTTGCCCTATGTCGTATACAGTGAGTACGGAGGACCAGTACAAACACTTACGGAGCACTAGCTTATAGTTCACTGGGTAGGTAGTAAGGTCAATCCAGAGGCCAAATCACACAGTAACACTCACCTTGGCCTGCAGTCTCCCTCCTAAAGTGGATCTGGCATGGTAAATGATGATGAGCACATCTCCTTGAACTGTTATGCCCAGGGGGATGACAGCCTTGCCATCCTCAATTTTAAATTCCCTGGAATACATTGAGACATTGGCTTACGTAAGTACAAACAAACAAACAAAAGGAGAGTTCTAAGATGTTACCACACACTTGAATCCACACCTTCTCTGGATGTTTGTGTACCAAGTTATACCAAGAAGCCACTCTTTTTTTGTCTGTTTGTTGAGACAGGGCTTCTCTATGTAACCCTAGGTTTCCTGAAACTTGCTCTGGAGAACAGGCTGGCGTTAAACAAGAGACCCACCTGCCTCTGCTTCTTGAATGTATATACTCTTGTACATAACCCTTCTTTCTCCACTCTCAGCCCAACATGAAACCATCTGTACCTAGCACAGGTCAATCAGAATACAAGGTAGTTTCTGCTTCAGAAGTTTGCAAGAGGACTCAAAACAACAAGGGGTGAGAAACCTCAAATCTGTACTCACTTCATCCTGTCATACTCCTGGGATGTGGTGGTTACACGCTCCTCCCCAACATAGACCTCACAGAATGGTCGGCAGCCGTTCCTCTGCTTGCTGAACAGTGGCACAGGAGTCATGACCACAGATTTCACCAGCATTGGCTTGCTATGGGGTGTGATGGGCTCCTCTGCCACCATGTCACATACATATTCAATGTACCTAAGGCAGACATGCACCTGTCACCCAAGCATGTGATGTTTCCTCAGGGGACAGAGACATCAGACATTTTCCCTTCTCAAATATAAGTATTTAATGCCATAAATCTCCCTTTGAAGGATTGTTTTAGTTGTTCTTCAAAAATCTGATACTGTATTTTTAAATCCCTTGAGATTTTCTTTTTCTCCTATGATTGTTTAGAAGAAGTTTCATTTTGAAATATTTAGAGTGTTTTTTGGATTATGTTAATGGTAACCCTTAGGACCAAGAATATATTTTGCATGTATAATTTCAATATAAAATTTTTTTAATGTAGGGGCTGGAGAGATGGCTAAGCAGGTAAGAGCACTTGTTGCTCTTTAGAGGATCCAAGTTTAGTTCTCACACCCACATCAGACAGCTCACAGTGATCTGTATTTCCAGTACACATTCCTGTACACACACACACACACACACACACGCACACGCACACACACACACACACAGCCTTCACAACACAAAAACAAATTTGTTGAGGTTTAACTAATGGCTCAAAATGATATTGCTTTGATGTTCCACATGCATTTGAAAGAAATATATCTTTCAATTTATGGTGAACTATTCTACTGCAGTCAGTTAATGCTATGGAGGCACTGACTTTATGTGTACTTATTCTACTGATTACTGACAGAAGGATGTTAGGAGTCTATGTCATCATTTTATTTTAAAATTTATTTTTTTCATGTATGCCAGTGTTTGTGGTCTACACCCCACTCACACTCCTGGTGCCCCCAGAGGCCAGAAGACCTGGACCCTCTGAGACTAGAGCTGTGCAGAGTTGTGAGCGGCCATGTGGATGTTAAGAATTGAACTCAGGTCTTCTCTGCAAGAATAGTAAGTGCTCTGAACTATTTAGTCATTTCTCTAGCTTTGCCACATCATATAAATTTTGATTTATTTTAAGACAAAGGCCACATAGCCCAGACTGGCCTCAAACATCTTATATAACTGAAACTGGCTTTGAACTCTTTGTCTCTAATTTCCATGCACTGGGATTACAGACATGTGCCTCTATACCTGGTGGTTTGTTTTGTGGCTCTTTTGTTTTTGGGGTTTTGTTTTTGTTTTGTTGTTGTTTTTGTTTTTTGAGCTAGGGTTTTGCTACGCAGTCCAGGTGGTCTTGAACTCATAGTCATTCTGCTTCTGCCTTCCCAATTCTGAGATGATAGGTAGACACCACCATGCTCAGCTTGAATTTGTTTTGTCTACTGATGATAGAGCTTCTCTTACTTTCTTTTGGGGAGTGTTGTAGTGGGACATCTTTGTGTCAGACTCCCACCAATAGGGTCACCTCTGGCAGGGACAGGGATGAGAACCAGCTATCTTCTTCAATCAACATGGGTGAAGGGATGAAATTCTCCTGTAAACTTGTCTGAGTTGCAGGAAACAGGAAACTGTGGTAGCCACAAACTTAAGTCTGTGTTCACCTGATGTTTAGCCAAAGGCAAATGGAATGGAGGGTATCCTCAGCTGAGTCTGAAAGTAGAGCCAAAATGAAGGAGAAACAAGCTCTCTTGGATGGCAGAGGTTGAATCTTCACCTGACAATGTAGCTGGGCCCCCAAATGCAGCTTGACCAGAGTAGGACCTGTTGTTGGTGTGTAGGACAATCCATAGGCCCTACAGCAACAGGGCCACTGATGCAGTCTGCTCCCTATGCTGCTACATACTCATACTCGTCTCTTCAAGTGTCTACATCCTTGCTTTTTGACTGGAGCTCTCAGATTATTTGTGCTAAGTCTCAATGCTGACACACGTGGACAAAAATCTGTATTTTCTTTTACTTATGTTCTTGGCTTCATTTTACTTCTTTAATTCGCTGTGGCTAAATAAGCATTCTTATGCATTCATCTCCTTTCTTCCACTGACTTATTAATCACTGTGCTTAAAACAATCTTCAGGCTTTGCATGGTGGAGCACACCTTTAATGCTAACATTTGTGAGGCTGAGGCAGAGAGGCAGAAAGATCTCTAAGAGTTTGAGGCCAGTCTGGTCTACATAGCAAATTCCAAGCCAGCCAAGGTTACAAAGAGAGGTTACATGTCTCAAAAAAAGGTGTAGAATCTCTGTGAGTTCAAGGTCAGCCTAGTCTACATGTGAATTCCAGGACAGCCAGGGCTAGGTAGAGAGTGACCCTGTCTCAAACAAACAAACAAACAAACAAACAGGAAGGAAGGAAGGAAGGAAGGAAGGAAGGAAGGAAGGAAGGAAGGAAGGAAG